>NC_064601.1:52517416-52624916 GCF_943734735.2 Anopheles gambiae
TAGACCGAATGAAGTACAACTTGAACCAAAAAATTTAAGCTAATTATTCCAACTGTGTATGATTTTCCTATATAACAAAACGAGTAGTTTGCAATACTTGTAATGAATAAAGAATACATCAGAAGCAATAAAAGCAAGATTTCTACCAAATTAAAAAATATTTTTTAAATATCTTATCTATTTTTTAACTCAAGAAGATAAAGCATAATATGGTTGGTTAATTAGTACAGTAAAAAACAGGACGAAATGAGAGAGCTTTTACAAACACTGTGTAAACTAGTACCAATGTATGTGAACGCTTAGTGGAACCTTCCGCTTTTCTATCAATATTAATAGATGCATTTGTTGCATCGACTAAAGTTAAATTACATAAATTACATATTATAAAATTAAATTACATATTTCATAATCAATCGATCTTAGCGCGCGTAGGATTGATTGATTAGAGCCCGTATCCCGAACATGAGCAGCCAGGGCGAGCCAACGCCATCGAGACGAACGAAAGAAACTAAATCCGTCAATCAATCTCTGCTACCTCATTTCACCGGCAACCAGCAACAACACTGTTGCTGGTTGCGGCACTGGAAACCGGCACAAAGAAAAGGGAAAACAGTGCTCCCTCGGCTGGAACAGCCATGGGGGTTTGATTTCCCGAGTATCGGGCTCAGTTCGAAAAAAAAGTCAGCACACACATCAGTGTGAGACCACCTTTCTAAGTGAAAGATAATGACCCTGGAGCTGGGATTCAAAGGGTGAGAGTTTTCTGTTTTCCCCTTACCCCGCAACACAACTACGCAATTGGTCCAAACATGCAACGAAAAGTTTAATTATACTCGTAGCTTCAACACTAACTTATTGTTATACCATCCAATCCGTCTATAAGCAGCTTTAAATCAAATTTTGCAGGTACGAGGGATGATTTTAAACATTCAACGCCGGATACCATGTAATAAAGAATACTGAACAAGTTAGTTTTTGGCACGGTAAATGTACTAGCACGGCAAATTCATAAATTAACAAGAATTGTGCAATATGTTATTTCACTGAATTTACTTACACACATAATGCATGTTCTAAAAGAGTCATGTTGACTTATGGTGTAATAAATTTTTTTACGAACTTCCAATCCCCGTTGTATGCAATTCTCATGCTGATCAAGTTAATGATCATTTTCTCCGCGCAGTTCGTCACGGCCATCGCTTAGCACAAGGTGCATCTTAGCACCGCTTCTAAGCTATATTATTACGCAACGTTCAATATACCAGTTTGGTATGGGTATGCGAGACAAAGTTTGCGGTCTTTTCCGCCTTTGCCATCCGGCTCGCGCGATCCGTAATTGCCAGCTGTGATTGGAGCGGCTGTTTAGCATTCGCGCGCCACCATATCGCCACCCTTGACAAACGCTCACCGGTTCGCATGCGTGTAAATGACAGTTTGACATTGTGTCGCCGGGTAAAATGCGACGAGAAGAGCTTAAAACAGGCAGATAATTGACAAGACTAATTCCACAATCAACGCGAGCAGGCGTCACACAGCCCGCCGACCGGTTTCCCGCACATATAGGTGGTGCCCTCACACCCCATTGCTTGCTCGTGTAGCTCAATGCACTCATCAACTCTTAAACACACGCACACAGACGGACGAATGGACGGACGGGACGTGGACACCTCAGCACGCGTGTCATCTCGTGGGCTAATTTTTATGGCTCAAACAGCATTCAAATGACACAACCGGTACAAGAAGAAAAGTGCCTGGCGGAAGTCTGTCAAGCGGGCAAACACAGATCTTGGCGGAGCGTCGCTACGTTTGCAACGCTCCCCAAGTAACCGGGGCCAAATTGTATCTGGCCCCGGCAATCAGGCACACTCGCAAAGAGCACATGATCGGAGCAACTGGTCGTAGGAGTTACGTCCATTAAGAGAAGCGGATTATGCCTTCCCGCCGGCGTACATACCGAACCGGATGGAGTTGTTAATGAAGATCATGTCGGCGGAATTCTCGTCTCGTACTCCAGCAAGCTTCCATTCCTTCTGCCTTCCTTCTGGCATCGGAACGCATCGCCTCGATCTGGCGGCATCGTTCTAGCGATCGACGTGCATGTGTTTACGAACTTTTGTTTTGTTTTATCCCCGGCGTGGCGCGATCCCGGTGGGAGAACCGGTGTGACGTTGAAGACGACGACGACGAGGACGTCTCTCGGGCCGGTTAAATATAGGCATATAATTACCATTTTCGAGTCTCGTTTTTATGCGATCCCCCTGCGTGTCGATGAGAGAAGATTCTGTGCGCGGGCCTTTTGGAAGCGTACACGACCCGTTGAAACGATCGCAGACCTTGTGGAGGAACCTTGTATTCTAGCGCACTCCAACGCTCTACAATGTCGCTAATGCTGAGGAGCCGAATGGCCTTCATGGATAAGCGCCTTGTCAAGGAACAGACGATTCGCTAAGGTACAATTGTGTCTTCTACAACCAATCTACTCCACCAATTCACAGTATCTATTCTAATTCAGTGCTCTCACTCCTTCAATGCTGCGCTAACGTTTATGCCTCTGGAGCCTGAGTTCACGTTCATGAGTTTAACCTCCACCGTACCAGCTGCTACTTGGTTGATGCTGGCCGAAGGGAGAGAAACGACTTCCCCCGGTGGTAGCGTTGCGTCACACTCCTGCCGAGATGAGACCACCAGCACCTCCACATTAAGCAACACTTGAAACGGTTTTGGAACGATCTTCGCTGCGAGGGCTTCGTGATATTATAGAATCGCCGCCGCAGCTTCCAGCATCCACAGCCGATCCCGCGGGCGGAAGATGAAACCGGGCGGAACCACCAGGGGAACTGCTAGCCGACCACGACCGAACGCGCATTTGCCAGACCACTCCAGAGTTGGTTAATTTTAGCTCTGCATCCCCCCACCATCCCACCATGAACCGGAGTTCACCACCCCTATCGCCCCCTACGTTTAACGGGATATTTCGGAGGGATGAACTTCCCAGCGTCTAAGTTCATCAAATCTATCGCCACCATGATCTGGAGAGAGAGTGCGGAGGTGGCACGAGCAATGCGGAGGCAGTGCCGCTGTCGAAAACTCTACTCCACGGCTCTGGTAATGGGAATTGTTTGTAGACCGGATTGATCGACAGGCTAAACGCAACGTGCTGTCTTGTGCCCTCGGTCTCGCCGGGTTATGAGTTGATTCCCTGCTCCCATCGAAGGTATGCGTTCATTCATGTAAGGGGGTAAAAAAGCCCCGATAAAACTACAACAGCTCTACTACACGCAACAGAGCAACAGAGAGTTCCCTTAAGAGGCGGTTTGCCTTGAAATTGGTGGAAGGTTTGCAATACCTTTCGTTGGAGCGCCTTCCCGCACTGCTCGGCACCGGTTTTTAAGGGGTGACATGCACAACGAGGTGCCACAAATATGTTGTCAATTTCGATCACGCAACAGCTCTGCGGCCGTGCCTCACGAAGGCCGAGGATCGAATCGAGTCCGCGGTGTGGTGATCGTGCATTTGCTGGAGATGATCTTTTTCCCCAGCCATGTGCGGCATTCGATTTCTGCCTGGCCTGGAGATTTGGTTTCGCACCGGGGATTGATTGCGGTCGTCGGGTTCACCTTTGGCAGTGAAGGGCGCACGATCGGAACAACACACCAACACGCACACACACAGATAGACATTTGCCTGTACGGCACCGCATGGTTTTGGTTGTATTTCGTCAGCTTTCGGACGACGGTTTGCTGGTGGTTAGGGGAGGTTAAGGGAACAGCAAACGCTATACACGCTGTCACTGTGAAACACATTACCTCTTTTTTGCTGTTGCTGGCGAAGAAACGGATGATTTCACGGTCACCGGGTTTTCTGCGCCGAACCGCTTCTTCTAACAGCAACCCCTAGGCACGGGGCCCGATCCGGTGAACTGGGTTTATCTTGAAATATTTGCCACCGGACACACACATACACACTCACACATCACTTGCGACAAATCTGCCCGTCCCAGTAAGGGCTGGGACGGCACTGGCCGATGCTTAGACGACGGTGGTTAGGAAAAACCTGTTTTTCCTATCACACTACCCTCCACCACCTTGCCGGCCGTACAGCGCACTGTTGACACTGTTATTTACTTTTTCCCAGCGGTCGCTGGAACGCGCTCACTGGAATCGCGTTGGAACTGATGCGCCTTTCTTTTTTTCTTTTTTGCGCCACGCTTGCCACACTCGTTTCGTGACGGCGTGAATGAGATTTCAATTGCTTCACGAACGATCTTCGATTTCACATAAACGAACGACGCAAACACTCACCTTGCTGATGGAGAATATCAAAACCCGGCACGTTTGATTGCATTTCCTGCACAAAACATTATTACACGGCACAGCTGGTGTGTTACTCACTGGCGCACTTCACTGCACTGCATCTGCGGGGTTTACACAAACTCAATTCGCTTGCCGTGGGATGGATGATCACGATCATTGCACGGCCATCAACAATTGCCAAAGCCCCGAACCCGCGGGCTGACGATTTACGAAATACGGTGATGGCAAATAGTACGGCAAATGAACACACAAACCTCCTCCGGACTCGAACAAACTCACATTCTGCTGAATCTGCACGTACGAAATGTCTCGCGATCAGCGTTTCCAAAACGAACACAAAACCAAGCTGCCCCGTGGATCACGAATCGTTTGGGCGTTCGCATAACACACAGCAACCGCGGGGGATAGTCGATGCGGAAAAAGGGCGAACCAAACAAAAAAAAGATACACAACACACACAACCTAACTATCGGTAGCACAACAAAACAAACCCGCGTGCGAGACACGTTCACTTGCGCGTTGCGCGAAGAAGAGTGACGGACGGGCGCGCGTACACGGGCGCAAAGCTGGCGCGGTCGCGATCGTGTGGAGTAAGTCGTGTATTTTTTGCCTCTTCTTCTTCTTTTTCTTCCTCTTCCTTTTCCTCACCTCCCGTTGGCTATTAACCTTCTATAGATATTTTTGTTGACGTTGTTGCGGATTCTCCGGCGTGCTCTCGCGGTGGTGTGTGAATCGATTGCGCGGTACGCGTCGTGCATGTATGCGTTCGACGGAGCGGGAGGAAACCGGCGCGCGTGTGAGAGAGCGTGTGTGTGCGCGCGCGCATCGATCGCAAGTAAAGATCGCCGCAATACTAAACCAACGGTGTACCGATACTGAGCATAAAAAGAGAAAAAGTTTTCGAGATTCGATTCCGAAAGCAATTCCGCTGGACTCGCCCTGAAAACCCTCCCGCCTCCCCTCATTCCCCTCCTCCGGCGCTGGATAGGCATCCCTCTACCCATTTGCGTGGGGGCCACCTTTCCCCGTCCTTTCCATGGGGCGGTGGCGACCGGGGCCGCAGCATCGCGCGCACCGCGTAAATGCGCGCTCATCTCGCTCACCGTTGCGCGAGAAACGAAAAAGCGAGCGCGCGAGAGAAAGAGAGCGAGTAGGAGCGGATGTTAATGGTAACGGGCGCAACCGGTCAATGCATCTCGTTCCTTTTGCCACCACTTAAACGCGGCACCGTCTCGTTCGACTTCACTAGTTTGATCGCTTCATGGTACACGGACCAAAGGACAAGCGAGGCTGGAGGAGCTGGATTGCGTCGATCTCTCTCTTTCTCTCTCTTTCTCTCTCGCTCCCGTGATCACCCTCTCTTGTCTCTTAGCCTCTTCTCTCTAATTATTTGCTCACACTTTTTTTCTTTTCTTCTCTTCGTCGCCATGGAAATGCCACGCTGCAGCGGAGATTCGATCAATTCACGAGATTCTTCACTCAACATCCCTTCACTTGCCGCCCTGTTTTGGCGCCGCCATCATGGGCTGAAAACGTGTGAGCAGGATCGAATGACGCTCCTACCGGTCTGTGCGCAAGTACGAGCGAGACTGAACGAAAACAAAACCAACTCATGGGACCGATTCCCCGTTAGAAAGCAGGACAGGGATGGTATGGGAACCATGTTCCGCTGCTGCAGGAGACGTCTGTTTCAGCAGTCAGTACGAAAGCCGAGAAAGCGATCGATGAGCATGGCGATGCTGCTAGAAGACATCGTGCTCCAACCGCGCAGGCCTGCTCATTGCTTCACATGCAACACAGCCCTCTGGGATGGTTGTGGCTCTTTATGGCCATTTATGCTCTCTTAAATAAGGCATGCTGAATGGGCATACTTTCTTCCTACGCACACATACATACACACTGCTTGCATTCATTATTCTCTGCCGAGCGCTGGCCCACTTGATGCACTGCTTGATCGTTTGCAGCATACTTGTGCGGTGTGCTTTTCTCATTACTGGTTGCATCTCAACGTGTCGAACGAAGTTGATCAATTATTATCAGGTAAGGAAATGTCTAACAAAAGAAGCAGATTTCTATAGTGCGTTGAGGATGCATGCAATTAAGCTGAAGCGATTTAGTCAAAATAAGATTTAAATAAATGATCAGGTAATTTGTTGCATTCAGACTTTGGTAATTCATTTTCAAAGTCTTTCTTTGCTTCAACATTTTAATCTCAGTTTAATCACTTCCACAGATGGCAGCGCTGCTATTTTAAAGAATTTTTAGGATCAAGGTCCATTAAAATTTGAGCACATCATATTGATCCGTAGATCTGGTTGCGAATCATTCTTCAGATCATTCAAAGTATGTGTCCGACTTACTCCACACTTGTTCCAGCTAAGGTATCTTGCGACCTTCGTACGTGGAAGGCTTCGTCCAGAACTCAGCAGATTTTGGAGCCTGTAGTAGTCACGGTTCCCGTTAACAATGTGCGTACATATGGTGTCGTTGTATTTCCCAACAGACGTCCTTTCCTGCATTCATCTGCCTTATTGGTTTAACAATTCCTATGATTTTAATGTTCTGTGTTGTGCTTTTGTGTGTTACATTATCGTTTAAGTACTAATACACTGTTCTGTTCACTTATTCGATTTTTGATAGACTCCATACGCTTCCCTATGCGTTGCACTTTATACCGAGGACAGTTCACCTGTGGGATCACCTTGAGTTCCGAATTAGGTGTTTACTGTGTAGACTGCTGTTTTTTGCAAATCGAGATCAATATGCCACACTATGTCTCCTTCAACAAAATCGTGGACTGTCCAGTTTTGCTCTCATTGTTGTAGTTGTCCTAGTTAGGCAGGACGCGTCTTGCTCCGTATGCATTCTACTGCTCAGCCCCAGACTTCCTTAGGCTCGCATCTTTCAATGTGAAAAATTCTCACTACTGTCTGTAGTGTGTTTGTTACATCTAGGATCTACAGCCTCAAACTTCTGACTGGTTCTTCTTCTTATTTGACGCAAAAACCGTTGTCGATCTAGGTCTGCTTTAATCCATAATGGGATTGAATATCAGTGACTCACTGATCACACATAAATCAAGAAGTGCATGTTGTTAAGTCGTGTAAATTGACAACTCTACATGTAACGGGGCCGGTCTGGTGGTACAGTCGTCAAGTAGTACGACTCAACAACATGCCCGTCATGGGTTCAAGCTCCGAATAGACCGTGCCCCCATAGGTAGGACTGACTATCCTGCTATGGTAACAATAAGTCACTCAAAGCTAAGCTCATTTCGCTAGTGGGTGCAGGCAAGCCTTGACCGACAGCGGTTGTTGTGCCAAAGAAGAAGAAGAAGAAGAAGACATGTAACGGAGCCGGCCCCTATTTTGAAAATTCATGTAGTAGTTGGCTTGTCTGGGAGCAGACAAGTAGACTTAATCTTTGACCTGAGTACTTAAATACGGCTTAAGTTGTGAGTAATTAAGGTTAGCTTATGTTGACTGCTCCATATATCTGTGAAAGGTTTTTACAGACAATAAAAAATATATACATTTTGAACATTTGAAGCAAAAGAAAACTTCAAAAACATTTTCAAGATTAACATTGTTTTTATCTTTTACAGTAGAACAAAGATAATTCGCTCTCAGGTTCATTGGATCTCTGATACTCATTGTTCTATTTTAATTTAATTTCAAATGTAGTATAGTTCACTCTAAGCAGCTACAACTCTCGGCTGCATATTTTGATTTAAAGAAAAAGATTTAATTGTAATAAAGAATTTCTTTGTAAGCCACACATAGAAAAATGGCAATTGACAGAAAATCCGGTAAACGATGCAACGAAGCTGTTCAAACTGTTCTCGAACCCCATGGTGGGATCATCATTTGTTCAGTGTAAATCAACTCGTCGTCAAAAGTAGCCATACTCTGTCATGCAAGTCACCATAACCCTCCTCGGTTGCCGCTGCTTTGTCGCTTTTTCCAAATCCAAATTGCAGATCGTGGCATTCCCAGAGTTTGTAAAGCAACACACACTCAGCATCATCACAACATCCAACATCACGAGAAAACGACGGCACATCTTCTTCTGCCGTTGTGCAACCACTCGGGGCATTCCAGGAGTGGGATCATAAATTGTTCACACTCGTAGCTGTTGCTATTCACACCATTTTCGACAATCAGGCGGGTCTCGCAAGATTGCGCTTCGTTTAATTTCCCATCGCGGGCCGGCTCGATGCTGCTCGATGCGTCTGCGGGGGAACATACCCAGAACGCTCCCGTTGTTATCATTATGCGTCGGAAATGGGACCGATATTGGGTTAACGTGGGCACACTGTTGTTTCGTGGAGGTGTCTGTCACGGTCAAAAAGCATGCCGCCCGATCAGGGTTCACTTTTGCGATCTAGCAACACTTTAGATCGGGGGTTTAATCGTCTGCGTGCGTGGGTGCAAGAGAAACGATGGCGTGCTTGAGGCAGATAAAGCATCGCTCGTCGGGAAGAGGCAGTACAGATACGGCCATCCGACATGGCCACCACCAAATAACCCTTCGCGATAGACGGAAATTAAATTTCAAAACCAAGAGCGGCTGGCGAGGGCGGCTCATGTATGACATCTTCGAAAATAGCAGCAGCATTCCCCCTTTACGACGGCATGTAGCGTATCGTGGCATGTGGCCGTTGGAAAACCAAATGAGTCAGCCGCTCACGCACCATGACCGCTGGTGGAACGCATTCTCGTTTTGGTGTTATAATTTTAAACTCGTCCGGGGGTGGGTGCTGCTCCATTTTTGGTCCGCACAACACATTGCGCTGGTTCTCTTCTGGCTGCCCAAGCTATGAGCTGGTGTTGTTTCCAAATATTTTCACATTTATGAGTCAACAATTTCCCATCATCCATCAGCTGGGGAAACATAATCGTGCGATGCTCGGCGTTGAAACAATCCATCCGCCCTTTGTTGTGCTAGCTGCGGTGCTGGGGTAAGGTAGAGTTTGTGTATTTAATGAACTGATTTTGCTATTTTTGGATTTGGAAGCGTAGATTTATGCTGCCCATCGACCAATACAAGTCGCAGGAAGTAATATATTGTGTAGGATAAATCTTCAAGCCACCTCATCGATCAGTTGTTCTTCACTCATCCGTTCACTAAACTAATTCTCAGCTCTGCTTTGAATTCTCGGCGACTCTCTTTCAACGTATCCTTCTAGTTTTAATAATTGGTGGCAAAACCCAGATTAATATGTTACAAAAGGAAAGAAAAATTACGTTGCTGAGCTTACGTAGCACTAACTTTTATCTCGGGCGACAACCGACAAAATACCACGATATGTTTTCGGAGATGATTGAATTAATCTCACGTTATCATGATCTTCTGCTTCGCTACTAGAGGCAGATGAATCCATACTCTCCATAGCGGCTTTGGCAGGTTGCTTCTGCAGGATGTTGTCCTCATCGTTTAAATCTTTCACCTCACCGTCTCTCGACAAGTTCAGTGGTTCACATGATTTTGGAGAATAATTCCGCTCATTACACGGTTCGTCTTCGTTCACTGCAACAACGCAATCATCTACCCTACCGTACGTTTTGTAGGTCGATGGCACATCCTCCTCCGGGATACTATCGGTGGGCAGTACAATTTCCTTCTGTACTATCATTCGCCCACGGAGCATACCATGGCGCAAAAGTTCTTCCTCCTCGCGCGAATACTGAACGTAAGCGTCGGTATTGTCCTTTTCATCCTCCGTCCACAACGACCACTGCCGGTTCGCGGGGTACCAACGGGCGCCCAGGACGCAAGGATAGACAACGAAAAAGACGCTATTCACGAGAAGCTGCTTCGTTCTGAAATCAAAACAAATGGTGCTCAAGGGTGAGAGTGCTCTTTTACCATGACATGAGTTAATTCATATAATAAATCGCTTTTTGAATAAATACACCCTATAAACCTATGCCGCGTGACTTTGAGGTGTGCGGAGGATATCTATCTATCTATTTGCCTTTCATTATAAAGCAACGGGTATATGCATACGTACCTGCACGACTCGTGATACCGAAGGGATGGGTGTAAATCGTCATATCTCCACTCTCCGATCGAGGGCCAATAAAATGATAGTGCCGCCTTCGCGATACCTTTCGCAAACCAGCGTCATTAAAGGGTGCGATAGAAAAAGGTGTTACACAGTAATAAAATGCATGAATAAACAGAAATGGCTGATTTTGTTCAGTATGTGCCGATAAGAGTGAAAGGACTAAAGCCACCTAGAGCGGTATCAAATCAAGGATTGATTCCGTCAAGCTGAGTATTAGCAACAAAGAAAGGACATCTATTAAATCGGTTCAAATATATTAAAATAGTTACAATCAGAATAATGGCTTACCTACAAATAGCAGAAGCAGGAAACAATTCCATATCCATTCCAAAACTGTCATTATCAACTTGTTTAGGGGAATATTTTTGGAAATCAGCAAGTTTTTTCCACGATTGCTTGAAACCTGTACGATTAAACAACGTTTGCGTTAATGAAGGGGTGCAAAGTTTGTGTTTATTTTTTTACATTTAAGTATGCAAATATGCTGGGCTGGGCATGCACACGATTAAACTAGGTAATGTAACATTGATTGTGCTACAGTACATCGGATTTATAACACGAATAGTAGATGAGCAAGCAAAATCATACGCTAATCTACCACTCATAGGATATTGGTGCTTTGTTAGAAATAATCATTTCGTATTAAATCAAAATTTCAGGAGTGTTTTTCAACTCCTTTAAACGACAAACTTTGTTTTCTCGTGTTACATACTAATTGTTACACTAAACTGCAAGCATTCAATACAAAATGTAATTCACTAAGTGTTTTTCCATGCAATGGAATTTAAAGCAATACATGTACACTTTGTACAGTACAGCGTTTGAAAATTTATTTGTTTACTTATTTAATCATTTATTTATTGATATTTCAAGGACGGATCGAAAGAATGTCAAAAAAATAATTAAAAAAGAAATCATTAAACAAATACACTGCCTACCATAACTATATGGACAGTTGTTTTTTTTTCGTTTTGCGGAATATCAGGAAGACATCGATAAAAACAGTAAATGTATGATTTGTATATTTTTAATAGCAGTTTAATAGAACATTGATGCTGGAGTAAGTGATGGGAGGTAAAAAAAATTATCAGGTTATGATTATAACAACATGCCCTTCATGGGTTCAAGTCTCGAATGGACCGTGTCCCCATACATAGAACTGACTATACTGATATGGGTAAATAAATAAGTCATTCAAAGTCAAACGCACTAGTGGTATAGGCAGGCCTTGACCGACAGTGTTGCAAAGAAGAAAAGAAAATTACATTCCTTAACTAATTATGTAACAATAGCAAAAAATTGAATTCTGCTGAAAAAACGTTGTTGAAGGTTTTGCGTCGCTAGTATCTGATCGGATCAGTTTTGAACCGTTATTCATTAAATTGGTAAGGCTCTCATGGCAATTTGAAAATATTGTTTGAATATTTGGTTTGATCATCTGGTAACAAAAAAAAAACAAAGATTTTGCTAATTTAATATTTTTTACATTAACAGGTTGATAAAACTTCCATAAACTCTTATACTTTATAAAACTCATAAAGCCCCTAAAATTTGTATTGAATCAATACTTTTTATAAATCGTTAAAAATGTTTTTTTTTTCTGTAAACCCCTACTAAAATATATTATTTGTATTTTTGGACGATTTTGAAATGCATTTATTAATACAAACAACCTATTTTTTGACATGTATTTCTAGTTTTGATACGATCCTTCGTTTTTTTCTTAATAAGTCATATAATAATGGTTATTTTTTTTTAAATCACAAAGATGTGAATATCATTTTGTAGAAATCATACATTTACTCTTCCGGATTTCCGTACATTGAGAAAAAAAGACTGTCCATATAGTTACAGCAAGTGATGTATGATAATATAATTGAGTAAACTGATGAAGTATGACATAAGTTGATCAATTAATAACAATTAAAAGCAAGTAATTAAAAACAAAGTTGAATAAAAATCTTTATCGGTGTTTTACATGGCATCAATTTGTATGTTAATAAGATGGGACCATATCATACAAATCCTTTATCAAAACAATCGTACAATTCATAATTTGTTTGTTATTTTGTCCAGGAAAAGCGATGATAATAAACATAGCTCTACTCGTACTGAATATTTTCAGCTTTTTTGTATTAGTGAGTGAAAAAAATAGCATTTTAAATAGAAAATACTACAGCTAATTATATTGAATTAAGCCTTATTGCATGTTACAGCATTGAATTATATATGTGTACAATTATATAGTATAGAGCAGGGGTCTTCAAACTCTTCAGTTCATGGGCCTCATTGCTTCACATATAACGTTGTTGAGGGCTTTTGTTCAACTGCTTTTGTTAAATTTTTGTTGATTTTGGCCATTGAAAGTTCAAATCTTCTTTAAATAAGAAAATACAAACTAAATACATCAAATTTCTACAGCGTTCTTTTATTGAATCTTGATTTTCGTCTTTCTAAAGTACAAAAAATATATTTTTGAATAACTTTGTAAACTTTACAAAGTAATCGCGGGCCGCATTACACGCTCTTAATGGCTAAATGTGACCCGCGGGCCGTAGTTTGGAAACCCCTGGTATAGAGCACAGACTGACGTCACAACTTCCGAAAAGAACACATTCGTTCTTTTCGCAGAGTTTTTTTATGAGTAATAAGGACACAGTCCTTTCTAGGCTATATGTAAATCATGAACGTTCCGTAAAACTCAAAAGATTTGCAGTTCAATGGAATGTAAGGTGAATATTTGAAAAACTCTGCAATAAAATTGAAGTGTGTCACCATCTATAGGTGTAAAAGCGATGTTCTCGTAAGTGGTTAAAGGAGCTGCCCAGGAAGCTGCAACGTAAGCTCATATCTGGTGTAATGTAAAAGGAACATTAGGTGGTCGGGTTAGAGTGACCACCACTGTAAGGCAACGTTGATTGTAATAGCAAAGAAGAGAAGGGAAACATTTTCACAGCATCTATGGAAAAGTTTTTGTGCAACAATCATTTCAACGATAAAGAAAGAGCTAAATAAACAAGACCAGGGGTATCCAAACTACGGCCCGCGGGCCACATGCGGCCCCCAAGAGCTTATAATGCGGCCCACGATGTTAATATAAATATTACGTTATTATGACTTTTTCAAATGAAATTGTATGTTTTGAACGTTTGAAATGTTTTAGTTGCTGGAAAATGCTAAAATATTTACAACAGATCTATCAAATAACAAAATCAAAATTAATTCATCACAACTACACAGCAGCTCATTGCACCTTGTTTTTCATAAATCAGTTCATCAACATAAACAAAACCATCTTGTTCACTCTCTAGCCACCAATTTCTTACCAGCTTATGTGTTGCGTCCTTCTGTGCGTTGCTTTATTTTCTCCCCCAATTAATCTATATTTTCCACTATGTTTCCTTCAGATTTCAGCACTTCAGCTCATCCACTTCGGTCCACTGCACCACGCACGAGCTACTTCATCGAAAGCATCACCGCAATGGTTGCTGGGATCGTCATCTTCGAAATCAGCACTTTCCGTACGACGTCGGGAGTCAATCAATGCGAAATTAATTTACCACTCATCATCACCCCCCAGGTTGATTGACAGCCGGCCGGTTGACGCGGACGCAAGCGGCAAGGTCGCTGGTGACTGTCAATTTGTCAATGATTAGCAGCTGATTGATCGGAATCGCCGGAAGCCTTCGTTCTCGGTCATCGTTTCGATGACTGGTTTTAAATGTTGCATCAATTTTGCACCAATTAAATGGACAACAAGATGCGATAATTCGGGTGACAGGTGGCGAATCATGAGACAGTCGTTTCGTGTTTTTGTTCGCCAATGACTGATGGAGTTTAATCGAGTCGTGTAATGGGAGATGGTCACATAAATTAATGCTCAATTAAGTGTGCACATCACATTTAAATCAGAAATTTGTGGTCAAATTCATCAACTCTAGATCCAATACCAAATAAATATAAAATAACGCACAATGTATTACTTTTATCGAACATTGTTTTATTTATTGCTAAATTCTATCTCAGTATTTATCGCATTCCAGTTGCGTCTTGTTTCGCATTTCATGCGCCAAATGAAATAATTATCAACAGTTCATTCTCGTGCCTTCGTTTCTTAACGCTTCGAACGGCTTGATTGCTAATTAAACTATTATTAACTCTAACATCCACACACACACACATACTTCGTTTTGCAACTGATTTTCTCTTTGTTTGGCACGATTTGCTAAGGATTGCTATAAAGGTTTACCACGCCCAGTCCCGTGATCGCGTGATCGGGCTTTCACTTCTCCCCCCCTCCCTCCATCCCTACCCCTTCGCTTACATTCATATCCGTGCAAGTTGAGTGTGGGCAGGGCAGGAATATTTTCAAATAAATATCAATAACAATCAGCTGTAATACACACAAACGGTGCGTGGCCTTTGATGTGCCATAATTGTCATTAAGCTCTCAGTGGGATTTTAGTGTTAAAATTGCTACCATTCCGCCTGCCACCAATACGTTTGGGATAATTCGTTACAAACGAAAGGGGATGTAATTGCAAACGGGTTTTTCCTAGGGTTGGATAGCTGTGTCGTAAAATTTGTGAGTGATTCATCTACACATCCTAAATGTGGCTTTTAAAAGGTGTCTCGTTCTCTACAGTCCATCTCTCTATCGCAGGTTTTATGTGTCGTGGTTTACGTTCTACAGTCGAACAAGTCTCCGCCCCCGCAAGTGTTGGTGTTCTTGCTCCGTAAAAGGATGTCTAATAAAATGAGCTACCATTACCATGCACTATTACCGGGGGTGGTTCGGGATGTGGCATGTCCGTGATTGTGGTGGTTTTTGTTTTTTTTTTTTCAACTATGATTGCTAGTGCATACTGTCGCACAGCACTTTACACTCAGTTCTTCCGGGATATATCGCTTTTAAGTAACATTAAGGTACACTTCTGTCCTTTCGGGCTTCCTCATTCGTTTGTAACAACAACTACTACTGTGTTTGTTTGTGATTGGATTGTTCGTGTTCGGTCAATTCCCTATCGGTTGGCTAATACATCCTTAAACATCGTGTTAGCTACAGTTCTACGTTGATATCGGTGAGTCCCAGCATCAGTAGTTTCTTGTTTTGAATTACTTTCCTCTCTATTTTCCCTCTAAATGTAGTGTTCAATTCCGAGCGTTTTACATCATCGAGTGTGTTTAGTGTTGCTACTAAGTCCTACTAATGCACTGGCAATAGAACAATCTTAGGACGTTTGTAAATTGGTTTTGTTTCATTGTGTGTGTGTTTTTTAACTATTATAATCTTATCCTTCTTACTATCTCCTAAACACGCAAAACAATGTCTATCGTCAGCCACTGTATACACCACCGTACACTATTCAACGGCACTACCGTACTACGTGCTGATCTACTGTTACACTACTAACCGGACAGTTCTCAACCACTATATGTGTATATGTGTATATAGAGTGTGAACGTCCACCCGGAAAATCATAATATCAAATGCACAACGCTAGGTTACAACAGTGGTTACGGTAGTAACAAATACTCCCTATCCTTTCCTTCCAAGCGATGCCTTCCCTTTCCGGAGTGGCCCCTTAACATACGGTATCTCTGTGTGTATGTGTGTGTTTTCTCCCCTTTTACAGGCCATTAAAAATAAAAACCCAACATTCGTTCTCATCAAAATGCACCACTCTCTATTCCTAACAGCTTAATCTGCCCTATAATAAGCCTCACTAGTTACCCTCCATCCAGCCTCCAGCTTTCGGTGGTGGAAATATTGTCACGGTCTGTCAACAATGTACATGCTAATAAACTATCTGCCTCTAGCTCAACCTCCACCATGGCACAAAACAATCTGCTAAGCAATCTGCTTTGCGAGAGCTTTGCTCATTGTTGTGGAACAAAACCGAAAACACACCCACCAAGAACAACTGTTAACTAACAACGAGCTTAGACTAATAGAGAGGCGCAAACAAACGCAATGACGACCACTGCAAGCCGATAACTTAATTGACTTATCTGTTAGTTCTAGCGCTACGGGCACGATCATGCACGGGTCGCATACTGACTCAGCTGCGCGTGTGGAAGGATAATGTACAACATGGCGAAAAATCATTGCAAAATCATCATACGAAAGCTTTGACGATATGCGCAACGATTTGTACGTTCTTTTAAACTCTCCGACCCGATCATGCCTTTCTTTCTCCTTCCGTGGTAGAGAATGAAAGATAAACTAGATTTGCGAGTATTCAACACTCCTAGTCAATGTTAAACACTATCACGTTACTTCTTTTTGCTAAAATTCCATATTTTCCCCTAATTTAGTGTGTAACACTCGCGTGGTTTTTTACAATGTTTTTTGTCCACTGCATTTTTTGTTTGTCTCTAATACTTATGTTCCTACCAAAGATTGCTCCTTTCATTATCACTAGAACTTTATCCGTGTTTTACCACGTTTTGTCTCAGTTCTCTGTCTCACACACACACACACACAACTACTAGCTACTCTACCGATGGGATACACGGTTTGGATCCAAGAGATGATGCGCTGGGATGGAGCTTCTTCGCTCCTCGCCTACCATATATCGCAATTCTTCTGGTAACTTAACTTAGTGGTCGAATGACACTGAAAGACATCGGATGCACTGCCACCCTGCGATATGAGCCAGGCCAGTCTGAAAAGAGAGGTAAGGAGTAAGGCCACGATTAGGTGGTGTGTCGATTGACGTGATCGTTTCCGTCGTTTGCCGTCTTACATTTCATCAAAATCACTCGAATTCACATCGATCCCAATGTAGTCAGATTCGGCACACAGCTGCTGGGCGGAGATGAGGAAAAAGATCTGCGGCGGCGTCAGGCTCAGCCCGAGCAGCCGGTTCATGCCCTTGATTGGTCCGGACAGGGAGAGGAGTGTGTGGTACGCGATCTGCAGTCCGCCGGAATGAATCAGCAGCTCCATGCGGCTGGTGTTCGAGAAGACGCTGACGGCGCCTGGGACGCACTGCATGATCTTCGTCTCGAACGCTTTCGTGATCGAGCGCAGGATCTCTTTGGCGAGGGTCGTGCCGAGGGAGGCGTAGTGCAGGTACGGTGGAAGCACTGGGTTAAAGTACGGAACCAGGATCACCGATAGCGGTACGACGATCGAGTGTGACAGCGTGTCGTAGAATACTTTCGATATTTGCGGGTAAGCGTATCTGCAATGTGGAAATGTAGGAAGGATAATAATTGTCGAGGATGCGCAGCAAGAAGGACTTTGCTTGAATAGATTATCAATTTAGAATGAATGAAAGAATGACATCCTGTTGTTAGGCTGAGAAGACTCAATGCGGGTTTCATTTGTGAAGCCCATGATAAATAGTATATTATTTCTGAAGAATCTTTTGTTTAATGCTGGAACTATGCTGCAGTATTGAGTGGTGGTTGTTTCGGCACTGTGTCAAAAAAATCAGCTTTGATGGCTAATCTTTTCCATACAAATCAACACAAAAAATACAAAAACTCGATGTCGACTTACAGTGATAACATACAGTGGCAGTATCCTAAAGTCGGACACCTCATTTTTACTATGCATGGTACCCGATATACCAGTGATGCGAAAAATGAAGTTTTGGTCGAAATTGATTCTGGTTTGGTTCCAAATTCTTCTGGAATCCATGTATGTCCAGAACCAGTTTCCGAAATCAATTCCATAATCGGCTCTGGAGTCGGAGTTGGTTTCGGCATCTTCATGAGAATAGCAATAGGCATATGAGTCCTATGCAGCCACGATTGTATCGATAGCCACAGCCAAATGTACTTGTAAACGATCTATTCTCACGGAGATTCCCGTACTGATTCCGCGTCTGGAACTTCTGATTGCAATTTCAGAATAAAAATCGGATTCCGAGCTACCATTACTAATTCTTACTTTGTGACTTTCTGAACAATTAATTAAACCACACCTACACGTATCGATTAGGATACCTTTTGACAATGGTGGTGCAACAAATTGACGGTAATTAGTAATTTTTGGTACTAATGTTCTAAAAATAGGTTATTTAATTCACACATCTAGGCTATTTGACTCAAACTATTGACTAATTACTAAGAATAACCAATTTAGACATCAAATTTAGTTTATTTTTGAAAACTACGTGACTATTTCGTTAGTTAATCGGGACTATCAGACTTTTAGAGGACCTCATATATTTTACACTTTTCAGATATTTGAGTGTTGTATTCTGAGGACATTTGATTATAAACACAGTGACCTAATTTTCGGCAGGAGTGTTTCGAAAAGAGTATTCTTGCACAACAGTGCGAAGACAATGTTCTAGTAAGTGATCAATGGTCAAATTGTCCAGAAAGCCACAATGCCGAAAGATAGGTGAAACGATGAGATGTCTGATTTTAGGCTGTTTTTCTTGTTGGCATAACGTTCTACGAGGTCGTGACGTCCTTGTCTGTACTATGTAAATGGTTAAAATAGTGAAACCTCCAGCTTCTTCACTTTCAATTTCAAACACCACAGTGGAATTTTCCCACCACAAAACTCATTAGCTAGACATGGAAACGACACGATTAAGGAGAATAAACTACGATCAATACAAATCCTTCCATTCCCCTACTTACGCCGTCTGGGAAGAGTCCACGGTAAAGTTTACCGCCTTCGTGCGATTGTTGTTGATTTCGTAGATTTTAAGCACATTTTCGAACCAATTGTCCGAGCTGATTTCGAGCTGCAAGGAAACGGGCGCATTTAAAAGCTAGCCCAAACGGCTTCTCCAACACACACACACACAGTTTGTACTCACCTCATCCAGCACGGAAGCAATCTCCGTCCGATTGAACAGCGTTGGCCAAACCTTCGCTTGTACCTTCAGCTGAGACAGACGCACCAGTGCAGCGCCACGTAGCGATGGAGCCCGCTTCAGATGTTGCTTCATGTTCTCGAACATCTCTTCCGTCTGCGAGAGTGCCAAACAGGAAAGAAAAGAAAAAAAGACACAAATCCCAGGGGAAGGAAAAATTAGTCCTCCAATCCTCCCGACAACATAACCCGACTGGGATGGGGAAAACGCGCCTCCATTGAGCGGTAAATCAAATCACTGGCAGAAATGGCAGAAAATCACAAAATTACACCGGCTAAATTTATGGATGATCTGGGATGAACTGGCCAAGGAAGTGGAAGGGAGGGAATTGGGAGTTGTTGCGTCGCAAACATGCCCGTTTCACGTGCTCGTAAATTAACCTTTAAACGCATGTTACATAGCGGATGAATAATGATGTTATCGTTTTGTTGCCATGCGAGCATGCATAAATCATGTCGTGAGGGATGTTTTGGTGTACTTTTTTTGTTTTGTTTTTGCTGTTATTTCTGACCAGCGTATCAGTGTTCTATTTACTGTGTATCGTGACACTGGCATGACTTTGGCGGAAATATGTTGATATGTCTTGCATGAAATTCCCCATCCCGTGTGTAGGACGCACTATCGAGATTGGATTGAGGGGTTTGAATTTGCTTATCGCAATCACATTTGTTTTCACAACATTTCCTAGTCAAATTACCATAAAGCATAGCTCTATCAACTAGTGTTGGAAAAAATGTTTTTGTCGGAATCGATTCCAGACAGTAGGTTCGGAAACAGTTTCCGGAATCAATTCCGGAATCGGCTCCGGAATCGGCTCCGGAATCGGCTCCGGAATCGGCTCCGGAATCGGAATCGACTCCGAAATTGGTTGCGGAATCGCCTCTAGAATCGGAATCGGCTCCAGATTTGATTCCGGAATCGGCTTCGGAATCGGAATCGGTTCCGGTATCAATTCCGGATTCGGAATCAATTCCAGAATCGATATCGGCTCTCGAATCGGAGTTGGCTCCTAAATTATAATCGGAATCAGTTTCGGCATCGCCATAAAAATTGGCGTTTGCGTCCAATCATACTACGTACTGATAACTGCAAAAAATAAAAAATTACTTGTAACAGATCCATTCTCATCGAGATTCCTGGACTGATTTTGCTTCTAAAACTTCTTTTTTCAATTCAAGAACAAGTTAACATTCTGGAGCTAATTCTAATTCAGGAGTCAATTATGATTCCATTATCGTGGCAAATTGCGATTCCCTTGTCAATTCCGATTCCGGAGCCGATTCTAATCACGGAATTGATTTCAGAGCCGACTCCGGAGTCAACTCCTTGATCGGCTCCGGAATCGGCTCCGGAGTTAATTCTGGAATCGGCTTCAGAATCGAATCCGGAATCGGTTCCGGAATCGACTCCGTAATCGGAATCGATTCCAGCATCGGAATCCGCTCCGGAATTGATTCTGAACACGGAATCAGAATCGGGTAGGTCCGATTCCGAGCTCCCATTACTACTATTAACTCCACAATTTGCCCTCAAAAGCATCAGACAGGCAGTCAGATATGAGGAACATTTTATGTGATGCCATCCTTTTACTTATGAAAAACATCAAATTGTGGATCATTGCTTTGATCACATTGAAAACAAAATCACACAAACATTATTGATCTGATTGATTTTGCTATGGGAAAAGAGCAATAGTACTACACGCTCCTGCTGTCCTTAAACCCCCTCAATTCCATCTATTATTCAATCCAGACAAAATTAGACCAATCATAATTTCGTGCATGAAGCTTATGGTCTCAGTCACGGTCAAACGCGGTCAAACGGTACCGTTCATGCTCACTTCGTTACATCCAATCGACCCCCGTAGCTCCCAAGGACGCAAGTCAACGAAACGCACGTCGGTGGTGTAGCTGCCCTTGAACTCACCCGCTGGATGGCGTGCCGTATGACCTCCTCGCTGTACTGAGCCACAAACAGGGCCGAAGTGACCTCGGGCAGGGCCCAATTGGTAGCACGCGTGCAAACCAACGGCGACGGTCGGCCCGGGGGAAGTGTGTTGAGCGCGAACAGCATCAGCAGCGCGTTGTGGATGACCCGGTTCTGGTACTGGAGCAGCAGCTTCCGCAGCTGGCGCAGGTACTCGGGACTTCGAATTACGATCGGTCCCGTCCAGTTGCCCGGTACAAGCTCGGTCCAGATGAGCTAGAATGAGCGGTGCGTGAAGAAATGCCAAATGAAGTGGAACTGCTTCGAAGCAGTGGAGAGTTGCACCGTGAGTTGCAAACCACTCTGCTGGTAATACACTTACGAAAGGATGGGCGTTAGACAGGGCGGTCACGTTGTTAAGCACGTAGCTGCTGGTAAAGTCCTTCTGCACATAATTTCGACGGATCTTGGATCAGGGAAGGAGAGTGAAAAAGAAACAAAAAATCATTCATTGCCGTTTAACGCGATGCCATACGATGAAGTTGTTGATAAAATTGACAAAATTTAATAGCAGTGATAACTTCATAATTTAATGGTCGGTTTTGTAAAGCAAACTGAGCTTTCATCGGCGCTGAAATTATTCCTATGTTGCTAATGCTTTCATATTGTACGGGTTAAATTATGAATTGTTTCCAGTTACAATTCCAATTAAAGAGTTTTTACAGTGTTCAAATCACGAATTAAATTCATCGTGACGTTTTTACAGTTACTCTATGTGACTATGACGCACATTTCCTAATGTCGTACCCGTTATGTCAATCATGAGATACAAATAGATGTAATCTGATATCAGAAATTAAGGTCAAATCGGTACCAGTGTGTGTTGCGAACGAATCATATTCCCGCTGTGTGGAAAACCGATGTTTGATAGAGCGTACGAAGGACAGAACAGCGAAGTTAATAATAATAATGAAAATAAAAGTTATTGTACTGCTTTATTTTTTGAAACATTGTTCGTGATATGCTTAAGAATGCGCAGTACCATAGCATGACAAAAATGAGAAGTTTGCTTCAAGAAAAAATATTTTTTTCCAAAATTGATCAAAATCACTGTGCCAAAATAAAGTGCCCACTTTATTCATTCTACAGAAAATATTTTTCTGAACAAATATAACAACAAACTCATAATTTATATGCGTTCCTCTCGCATTCTTTACATGTTCGAGGATCGTTGGTGTATTTTTTTCTAATTTTTAAAGGTTTATCTAGTTCTGCATCTAGTTTTTGCATCTAGTTCTTCTCAAGCGTTATCAAGAGCTTTAAATTTAAATTTATTTGTTTGTGACACCAGTTTTATCCACCTTTTGCATATAGAATCTGCCACAAATTCTCGATGGAACAAAGATTTAGACTTCATGGAGGACATGCAAGGTGTTTTATACGATACTAGTTGAGAAATGATTTTTGTATTGATTGTGTGTGTTGAGATGTTAGCCTGTAGGAACATGTTTTTAGTTTTCAAATCCCATTTTTTTAAAGAAATATCCCAAAGTAGTGGTGAAGAATGTTAAAAAAGGTATCAGTCATAGTTGTACTTTCGATTCACACCAGTTTTCCTGCTACTCCTAAAGAGAAACACCCCCTAGCTATCACATTGCTATTTTCGTAATTTACTGCCCGTTAGATGTAGCGTCCTTCAAGTTCTTCGCCCGAGCTACAGCAAGACTAACAAAGCCAATTGGCTTCAATATGATCAAAAACATGCAGATATATCGTTAGATTGTTGAAAAACTGATATTTGGACAGATGAGTCCAAATTAGAACTGATGTTCAAAAATATCTAGACGCGATCCAACAAACCAATATGTATGAAGAGTGCAATGTGATGACCAGGGAGGGGATTTCTATACGAGAAGTGGGGAGCATGGTTTGAATCGACGGCATAATGAAAGCTTATACCTATACAAGTATCCTGTGTGAATTTATCTGTTTTCTGTGAAAAATACGGAGTTAGTAAATAAATTGATGTTACAACAGGAAGACGACTGAAGTTATACACGAAGAATTTTTTATTTTATTTTTTCAATCAAATCGAATAAAATTTTTTTAATGGCTCCCAGTTAGTCTTAATTTTAATTCAATCGAGATTTAGTGTGCAAATTTTAATGCAAATGTAGTGAAAATGACGTGATTAAGAAAAACAAAATATGTTAAAGCTCTGAAATACTCTTAGAAAGAACCAATGCCAAATATGTGCAGATAAACACATAATAAATTATGGCAAAGATCCTCAAACATGTAAAGAATGCGAGAGGAACGCATATAAATTATAAGTTTGCTGTTACATTTGTTCAGAAAAATATTTTCTGTAGAATGAATAAAGTGGACACTTTATTTTGGCACTGTGATTTTGATTAATTTTGGAAAAAATATTTTTTCTTGAAGCAAACTTCTCATTTTTGTCATGCTATGGTACTGCGCATTCTTAAGCATATCACGAACAACGTTTCAAAAAATAAAGCAGTACAATAACTTCATTTTTCACGGAAAAAATGTAAAAAGTGTAAAATTGTAAGTAGTGGCCACTTTATTCTGCCGGCCATTGTACATCCTTAGCTCAGCATTCAAACTACACTTTCTGTTATTATGCTAGCTTACAAACGACTAGTAAAATCTACCATTAGTCTATTTTAAGGCAAAAATGCCAAAACAAAAAAAAATAATGAACAGGATACCGAGCATCAGCAGGACTAATTGACTTTCACGAGCCTACGCATACGTCACCAGTTTTATTCGATCCGATATGTGTATGCTTTTTATTACCTGGTTCAGTTCACGAATAAAGCTAAAAATAAGGTTCCGTTCCGACTGGCGCTGGTCGCTGCTCAACCCTAACGGTAGAAACGTATTGATTAGTTCGTCCAGCAGGTCCGGCACCTCCTCCACGTCATAGGGCGGCGCCCTTGGTCCATTCCATCGCACAGGGTTCTGCGGGTACAAATAATCGTCGGTCGACGATTGACCGTGAACGTTGGACGCCGTCCGTTAGTTAGCTGGAGAAACTACAACAAACGACAAGCGACACTTTACGTACCTCGAGTATGTTTGGTGGCGTATTTGGTCCATCGATGATCAGCAGCGTCTGGGGTTTGCGACCGTAGCTGAGATCGTAGTAGATGCCGATCAATGGCAGCGGCCCAATTGCTTGGATCTTCGCTACCAACGGCGATATGCTTTGTGGTCCCACCGATCCGATGTGCAGATAGCCGCCGAGCTGATCCAACCGCCTCCGGATGCTAGTATCGTTCAGCTCCTGTCGCAGACAGCTGCCGTACAGCCGGCCCAGCTTACGGAAAATCCCACTGGTTGTGTTAAGCGATAGCAGCTCTGTATGAGACGGTAAGTAAGCCACGTAACAAGAGATAAGACACAACCCGTTCAACCTGCCAAATGCAAATCCCTCATGACTTACGCTGCATCTGCGCGTCGGCTAGCTCCTGTGCGCTTTTAACCGCCCGCAAACTGCTCTCCATCATGGAGCAGCTGTAGTTCTTGAACTCCCGACACGGCTCCACATCCCAGTTCATGCGGGACGATATGCTAATGGCCGCCGCTCGGCAGATCGGATCCGCGCAGACCGGCGGCGGGGCCGGCGTTGGATGGCAGTCGTCCTCATCGGCCCCGAAGCAATCGCGCGGCAGCTGGGAGGGTGCGGCCGATATGAGGAACAGTATTGGCGAGGCGACGAGCAGTGACGTCACCAGGAGTGTGGCAGCCGTAATTGCCATTTTGTGAACGGCCGAGGAACTCCGGAGCCAAATGCACGGCGCACAGCATACCCATCCGACGGGGTTTTTGAGGGAAGCTATCCGAGAACCTGGCGGCACTGGGCCACTGGGTGCCGCCGCTGGACCATTGGACCCTCCCGACCCTAGTCCGCTGGTGCCCGTCACAAGGGACGTGGTACCGGTGGTGGATGATTGAAGGCTGACCCGGCCACGGCCAAAATTTGTGGGAGGTTTTGGGCCACTACTGCTGCTACTGCTGGCTGTCGGACCGCTGGTGGCGTTGGTCTGGGCAATGGAGAAGCAAAAAGACACACAGACAAAACTGAAGTCAATTACTGCACCAGAAGAATGAACTGGAGGCTAGTGGCAATACTTTGCACATCCGAACCTAGGTGTAGTGTTTGGTTGTATCTAATTGGATTGTAAAATATGCATGTACGGTTTACTTAGGCGGGGGAAGACAGTACGATAGCCAGTTGTAACACAAAGGGAATAAGACAAAAGGTGTTAAAATGTAAGTATTCGCCAGCCTGTGCTGGACCCACGGGCAACAATAGTTCTTTGCGGAACCTTGACGTCAATGCTGTCGAAAGGTGTTAACGGTTTAAAAATACGATAGTAAATAGTAAAATGTCATACAGAGGCTTACTGAATTGGTCATAAAACTGCCCTGGATGATTTTGTACCCGTTTATTTAGGCCAATTTTTAGTATACATAGCCAACTTTCACACAAATTTAAAGATAAGCTTTCAAAGCATCGAAAGGGCTCTTCAAGTAGGGCAACTTATTCTTTAAAAATTTCTTATAAATAGTTCTAACCTTTTCACTTATAATGAAAATATGTGTTTCGATAAAAAAAAATACTACACGATAAATAATCATTTACCTAATTGATCACAAACATGCTGTTTATGTGTACTTTTTGTCTGTTATAAAGGGTTTCAAAGGGATTCTGATGAGTTTGGGACACTTTCTTGTCTTTTTCTTAGAGGAACATTATGTGTTGGGAAGAAGACTCTACGGCACTCTTTTCCCGACACACATAGATGCCACGATTTATTGGCTGGTTCCCATATTTTTTTGGATAGGTTCCATATTTGTTTGGAACATTACAGGGTTCCATAAACCCTGTAAGGAAAAAAAGGACAAAAATTGAATGGAAAGCTCAAATACCATAAAAATGAAATATGAAATATTGAAAAAAGTGTTATGTATGAGCTGTAGTTTGACTTATAATTTTAATAGAAAATTTTATCTGTTTGGTTTTTTTTAAGTAGGGGAAGGTAGGTAAAGACGGACACTGCGGGTAAGATGGACACTTCTCATAAATGCATGGAAAAGGTAATTTTTGAAAAAAATCAACAATTCCGTATCCTAACTTAAAGTGAAACAACACATTTGAGAATATTTTTAGGTCAAATCCACGCAAAATAGGTTAAATTCACGAACAAAACAAATGTTCAACCGTGTGCACCCTTGTGGATCTAATTTGAATACTGCGGATCTTAAGCTCTACTTGTACAGTTTATAGTTTATATTTCCGGATATTTTATTTCATGAATGAGTTGTCGTGATCATTAATGAAAAAACTGGCGAAAGGACGAGAATGAAAGCAATACAAAATATTGTTTTCTTATGGTTTAAACATCCTGACACCAAAGAAGGAAAGACGGACACTTTGTTGTAGGGAAAGATGGACACCGAATTTATTGATTTATTTGACTTCTTATATTAATTGGTGATGAACCTATTCCATCAAACAACTTTAATAAGGGTATTCTGAAGATATAAACCATCTAACATCTACATAAGGTATTGAAATAAGCGAGAAATGAAACACCGGTCAAAATAGTAGCCATTCGTTATGCTATTACTCGCTCGACGCTGATGAGGCGCTTTACGAAATCCAATATCTTGTCACGAATTGGACAACTTAAAGCAATAAGAATATGAGGCATTGATACAACATTGTTCAGGAATAGATGAGAAATTCTATGGGATTACAAATATTAATTGTTGGATGGAAAATGGCTTTAGCTATTAACAAGTCCCTCAAAAAAATACAGCGGTCGTGGACTTTTCGCGGAGTAATTTCCTAAAAGGAAGTTCTAGACTGTTGTTCTGTAAGCTGGAGCAACGTCAGCTGTTAGTGCGCGATATTTCAATAATGCTTTAGATGCTGCATTCTACGACATGTTAGAAGCGGTGCTTACGACTAAATTCACGGATGAAAGAATCGTCGTTGAAATTCGCCACGAATTGGTTTATAAACGTACCAGGACGGAGAAAATGATAGAATTTGTTAAAATACTGTAAAACTCTTCACTTTCCAACGTTCTTCACAAGTGTCCATCTTACCCTTCATGGTGTCCATCTTTCCCATATCAGGTGTCCGTCTTACCCGAACATTTCAAAATCGCACGAAAATAATCATGTTTTTCATTCATGAAAAAAAAAGCAAAAATCTATGGAAACTTAAAAGTTTCAACACATTTTCTGATAAAACATGGGTGTAAGATAATGTATGCACATTTTCATGGTCGTTGCCCTTATATATATTATCCCTAGATTTTTACCATTTTCCTTAACGTGTGCGTCTTTACCTACCTTCCCCTATCTTCTTCTTTTTGGGACAACAACCGCTACCGGTCAAGGCCTGCCTGTTCCCACAAGTGAAGTGGGCTTGGCTTTCAGTGATTTTTTGTTACCGTAGCAGGATAGTCAAGTCCTACGCATGGGGTCACGATCTATTCGGGACTTTAACCCATGACGGGCATGATGTTAAGTCGTTCGAGTTGACGACTGTATCACCAGACCGGCTCACCCACCTTCACCTATTTCGGCTTAACAACTCAATACTTTCAGAACTCATCAACTCAGGAATATACTGTAATTGGCATACAATCGATGAATTTCATCATGACTTTATAGTTTATCAGGATAGGACTATACAGGATAAGTGGTTTTGGTAGAGTGTAATAAAAGTTTTAAATTTTCAACAACTAACTCACAAGTCATTAGTGTTTGACCCAAAACGTTAGTATTTGACCAATAGAAATGATTTCATGTTCCGTCAGTAAAACACCGAGCCTAATTTGTAAAGATGTAAACAGCAATGTTGGGATGTTTTAATGTATCGGCCAAAGAGTTTAATGCCAGTGAATTTCATTCAGCAGAGCACAAACCCCAATCACATTTAACAATTCTATAATCAACATGCCTTCAACGGTCCGACGACTTTAAGACTCTTCAGGTGTGAAATAGATTTACTATTTTACTGTTCTTTATGTGTAAGAAACACAACAGATACAATCAAACATTCATGAGAAGCATACTGTTAGTTGAATAGCTAGCAGAATGGGAAAAAAGGCAAATGTTTATTCGAGAAATCAATTTCCTGGAATGCATCATACCTAGTGATAGAAAACTAGTGCTACCATTCTTGCCAACTACTGACAGCTGCCACATGGAAAGCTTTACACTACCTGCCTTCATCGTCCCCTTTTTCATCCTCAGTAACTCCATGGCATGTTTGGCAGCTGAATAATTTAATCGCATCTGCTCTAAAAGCTGCCACCTTCTACCCTGGGCATACAACACGTACACGCGTTCAAACGCAGCAATGCATATTAGGACACGTAGATGATGGTATATTGCAACATTTCTCTTCAAAAAATTGAAACCCTTTCCAGGGTCTCGCCTTAGCTTCCTTTGCTCAACATCACTTGTCCACTGCAAGAACAAATGACACAAACTGACAGGAGCTAGCATTCCTGTCTCGGGCAGAGCAGTCGTATATTGGACGCTCCTGGACAGGAGCGCAAACACGGCGAGAGGAACCGGCGGTTTGTCGTTTCGCCATTTCGATTTGGCACAATTTCCATTTCTTATCAGACATCCAGAAGGTTCACTTCCACCAAAACGTGGATTGCACAAGCAACGACGCCGGAGCACGAACGGATCGATTCTTTTAACCTAATTTTGCACAATCATACTAGTAAGTGGCAGTTGAATATCTGGCCAGTGGCCGTTCGCATTCGTTTGCCATTCCCGGGCGCATGTTTGTGTCCGTTGTCAGAGCGCTCTCGGTCTCCCGGTCAGTTGATCGAGAATTTTTACTAGCATTCATACTTATTTCATATTTTATGTTATGCTTCTCATAACGACATTTCTGGCATTCGGGCGTTTGCTCCTGTGTCGAGCGATTGCATTAGAGCGTGGAGAAAATACAAATAAAATAAATGGGATAGAAAGATATTTTGTGTACCAAATTCATATTTCCCCAAGAAAGCAGATAAATTGAAGTTCGAGCTAAAAGTTTTTATGTTGGTAGCACTCATGTTAAATAAAAATTAGTTTGATAGAAAAGCTGATACCAAAGGAATCATAACGTTTTCTTTTTCATTCTGAATCTTATATGAGCTACACAATTATTATCTTTTTACTCCCCATTTTTCTCAGTTATTCGTCTGCATAAAAATGTACAGTAGATTTGAGCATGGGGGTAACTGATATTGATTTTTTTTATAAAACATTTTGAACAATGCTTTTCAAGAACAGCTTAGAAGGATACTTTGAAGCAAATGTTATATTAGAATATTGAAAATTGATTTATTACCGATTGTATGCACAACGGTATTTCATAAGGACGATACGTTAGTATATTTGATAAAAAAAGCTGACAAATAAAATATGTGCATATTGATTTTGAAGAAAATTTTATATTTCTTGACTAAAACTTTAAGTTGTATGCATAAAATCATTGCGAATTTATGCCGATTGATTGTCCGAAACTAGATGTGTTACGAACTTGTTGCAAAAATCAAACTAACATAATCTGATACTAGTTTTACATATTACCCATGGCTTGGTAATGTAAAATGAGTATGTCAATAATCTGCTAATAAAATGCAATCAGTAATCTGCAAAATAAATCAGTGGTTTATCGTCTAATTTATCTAATTTTATCCAAGTTATTTTAATTTATTGCAGATTCGTAACATACAGTGGTCTATTTAATTTAAGATGAAACAAATATTCGAGCTATCTATCATTAAACTCATCAGCACATATAAAATTAAACTTTCGGATTTTAACCGGCTATCAATATTGCGCCTCCATCTTCAACTCGTACGACTTAACACATGCCCGTCGCCCCGAATGGATTGTGCCATCATCCGTAAAACTGACCATCGTTCAAGGTGTACCCCACCATTATTTCAGATACATACATACCTATATCTACGGGACCCGTCAAATTGACGGATGGGTTGATTACATTTAGTTTATTCAGTTGAGTTGTAACATTTTTCAATAAAAGTAAATGTAGGAATAAAAGAGAACTATAAATCTCTTATTACCATAAAAAAATCTTGATAAATGATTTAAATAAAATGGCCTCCTAAAGTTCCTCGTTTGTTTCGAAACACCCGCGGACTTCGGTCAAATTGTGGCATCGAAAATAAATAATTAAATAAACTATTACAATAAATTAGCATTTTGCAGAAAACTTTTTATGGAAACCAAAACATGTTAAACAATTTACAATTTTAATAAAATAGGAGGTTTCATTATTTCCAATCAGGTCAAAATCACAAGCCAAATTTTAGGTTTTCCCGCTTTGTAATTTAATTTAATTTATATTTAATGCTTTAAAAAGTATATCTACAAGCTAAACGCTTTAATTTCTTGGATGATATTCAATTCATCATTGCTATTGTAGCATATCTGCTATACAAAACTTATTATAATACACACTATCAGCTATAGACACATTGTAACACACTTTGGAAAGCCAAACCACACCATTGTAACACATTCATTATAACACATTCAGTAAATCAGATCATACCATAGCACCGCAACCGGAAGAGTTCAGGCCGTCCATTCAAACAAATAACAGACGTGACACACTTATCAAAAACAACCGAAACGCACAACATCAACAGGAACAGTATGTAGCCCAAAGCAGGAACAGTATATGCATTAAACCTAAAACAGGAACTTAGTGACAAGAACCATCGTTCTTGTCAACAAAAAAAAAACGTAACTAGCTGAGTGAAAACAATAACTTTTTAATCGTTCTTGTCAACACAAGACAAACGTAACTAGCAAATGTGCGAGACCCTTAACTTCACTTGAGTATAAATAAAACCACTTCCAACCGTGGCAAGCCAGATTCGTTCGGACTGTCAGGATAGGACTATACCCATCCTACATCTATCGACTTCTCATTTAAAGAGTTTAGTTATGTCCCCCTACCCAAGGTAAGGCCTCTAAACTAGTGATGGCTAAAGTTGGCAAAAATCCGGAGTCGACTCCGATCCGACTCCGATAAATTCGGAATCGACTCCGGAAGGTAGGTCCGCGCTGCAATAACCGGAGTCGTTCGGAATCGTCCGGAGCCGTACGGAGTCGCCCGGAGTCGCCCGGAGTCGCCCGGAGTCGGAGTCGTCCGGAGTCGTTCGGAGTCGTTCGGAGTCGTTCGGAGTCGCCCGGAGTCGTTCGGAGTCGGAGTCGTTCGGAGTCGTTCGGAGTCGTTCGGAGTCGTTCGCAGTCGTCGACTCCGGACGATTCCGGTCGACTCCGGACGACTCCGAACGACTCCGACTCCGGGCGAACCTAGTGGTTCCATTTTGCCGGAGTCGGAATCGAACTAACAATAGTCGCAGTCGGATCGGAGTCGTGGGTGCGCTCCATACAGCACATCACTACTCTAAACTCCAACGTTTCCAGTAAGGGAAACCTCCTAAAGGTTTCTATGATCGCCTGGACGATCAAGTGTCGAAAAGTCCGCTCGAACGAAGTTTTAATCCACCTCAGCTCATGTCAGTAAAAACTGACCTACCGCGACGGTACTCAAAGTACAGTTGTACGATCATCGCATTACATGGCGACCGTAACACTGCCCAAACCCATTACACTATATGTATATGAAACTACAAAGAATAGCAAACAAATGTGTTGTACGTTGGCATGTTTGTATGTTTGCTAGTGTTCTCCAATAAAGATAAAGTATCATTGCAAGTATAAAGTACTTTTGGCTAGAATCTGCATCGTTGCACACGTACAAATCGCCAGTTTCGATGATTTCCGCTGCTACCCCATGCCCGTTGTGCAATAGCCGTTAGGAAAAGTTTGTCCATTTAGTGCATACTGCAACGGGGCAACGGGGCACTGACACCGGTGCAAACATAACAAAGCGGTAACAAAGTAGACGAAGGATAATTGCATTTTCGCTCCACGCGTGTACGTCTACTTGTGTGCGCGTGTTTCGATTGCTTCGGTTTTATGGGCCTGAACTGTTCTGAACCGGTTGTTTGTCCGCCCGGCGGGCACGTTTCACATTGACGAATGATCGGGTAATGATGAGTGATGAATGATTTACGACAATTGGGCAGCGATTATGCTGACCCGCAACGTGCAATGTCCCCTTTATGATGGCTAAGAGGATGGCAATGAGGCAAGGAAATTAATCGAATATTTGTGATGACCATGGCAGACATAACCTGGATTACGTCAAATCAAATGGTTTTCCATGCTTGAGTTGGGTGAGTGGGTCGGAGCGCTTCAGCAAGCTGTTGTGTTGTGGCGACTGATGCAGATGAACATGATTTTGTGTGTATTTTACTATTTGCTCTCATTCTGTCAAATGGAATTATCTGCTTAGATATCTACTGGAGCTGCTGTTGTTCATGATCACTTGTTATACACAGTATTGTCGAGTCATGCTTCGTTCATAAATAATATCACAAAAAAACTTGTCTCCTATAACGCAACATCATCATTTGCATATCATTCTGTTAAGACAAATATTAAAGATAGGCTTCACTAGAAATGCAGTAAAACAACAGGGGGAGTAAGTAAGTGAAGCTTAAATTTCTAAAAATTCCTATTGTAGAAGTAATTGTTCGTAGTACAGTCGTCAACTCGTACGACTTAACATAACAACATGCCCGTCATGCGTTCAATCCCCAAACAGACCGTGCCGCCATACGTAGGATTGACTATCCTGCTATGGGGGGGAATCAATTAGTCACTGAAAGCCAAGCCCACAAGTAGGTACAGGCAGGCCTTGACCGACATCGGTTGTTGAGCCAAAGAAGAAGAAGAAAGAAGAAGAAGTAATTGTTAAAATACACATAAATGAATAAATAAATAAATAATACATTATTGATCACTACTGTTACTCATGCTTACATATTTGGCCTGTTGTCCAATTAATCTTTTTATTTCGCTAATGAAATGCGGTTCCTTACATTGCCATTAACATGTCACTGTTGGCCTTTGAAATTATGTTCCCAGCCACACGATAAACACACATTCCAACCAGTCGGTGAAGGTTTCGATGGTATTTTACGTTCAATTGCCTTTCAGTAGCTTGACTTTCTCGATCGAGCGTTTACATGGAATACCCAATACACACACAAAGACACACAAACCAGCAAAGCTTCGACTAACGACCTTCCTTTCCTTCTGGCCGCAAGTAAACAACACTAAAGCCAGGCCAGCTTAAACTATGCTAAACTATTCCGTTTGTTTGGTAAGCAAATAGTGGCACCACGCCGTCGTGAAATCCGGGGTAATGAGGAAAGTTGGACAATATCAGGATGAATAGATTTCCGAACCGATATCCATAAACCTTCACACCCCATTCGGGTAAAGTTCAACTCCGTTGGTGGTGGGGTGGTTTGAAAAGTTCGCCAATCATCCGATCGGCTCAAACAAGCAAAGAAATGTGCCACAAACTTCTAAAGAACTGGCCCGCGTGCCATTGTATGTGTGTGTGTGTGTGTGTGTGTATGTGTGTGTGTATGTGTGTGTGTGTGTGTGTGTGTGTGTGTGTGTGTGTGTGTGTGTGTGTGTGAGTGTGTGTGTGAGTGTGTGTGTGAGTGTGTGAGTGTGTGTGTGTGTGTGTGTGTGTGTGTGTGTGTGTGTGTGTGTGTGTGTGTGTGTGTGTGTGTGTGTGTGTTGTGTGTGTGTATACGGAGAAGAAGTTATTTGGAGTTTGTTTGCACTGGCGTTTTATTTCTTTTCTTCAGAGGACAATACATTATTTTCTTACTCACATTCGATCAATATTTCCGCTGGCAAAATTACACCACACAAAGGCAAGGGCGGACACTTGAACGAACGAGAACCGACACAATGGAGCATTGTGTCTCCGTACCTGAACGGGAACAACAGTTTCATCTCTCTGGAGTGCTGGGCATACCCGTCCCATCACGTCACACATTCATCACACACGCACCCATCTGCACCCACACACATATTCATAAAGAATCGAAAGTAAAGACATAAGAGGGTGTGCTCTGCTACGTGGGTTTCTTCTGTTGCTGATGCTGCAGGATGGCGCTTCCAGGGTGGAAAAGTTTCTGCCCCTCTCGGTTCGGTTGTCAACAACTTTCGAGAGCAAGGCCTCTCCGACGCAAGGGTCGGATATCCGATAATACAAAATGACTTCGAATGACTTGGCGTATCGTACAACGGGAAGGCGTTCGAGCGGAGATGCCAGGAAGGTGGGCAAAGAACATTGTTAAACATGTCGAGTTGCACATCACATTTACATGCTAACGGGTTTTGTTCGAATAGCACAGGGACATGCTTGGAATCGCAATTAAAACTTATGCCATCACACGCACAGAGTTTTGCTTGTTCTTTTTTATTTCTGCTACTAAAACACAGAGTGTGTGCGTGTGCTTTTGTGTATGTGTGTGTGTGTGTGTGTGTGTATGTATGTGTGTGCTTTTCTCTCCCGCACACTGTGTCACAATTTGTTTGTGTCCGCTATAATTAAAGGGCTTTCAGGAGTGCTAAGTGCTATAAGTGGATAATCTACGAAACAATCTTATTATCCCCTATTCAATTACCAATTCAATCAGTGCTGCAACCGGACCGGGCCGAGCTGCTGGAACAACTTGCTGCTCTCCGCAGCAGCCCAACAGCCCACTGGCCAAGAGAGTTGCCCGCAACGCACCACCAATAAACCAATCCCATTCGCACAAGCGGTTTGCTGGTAACAAAGCACTTTTCGTGGCGCTCGGGGCTTGCACATGTTTCCATTTGGCAAAATTCCATGCCCTAAGGGCAGGGCCAGCCACTTCCCGAGACTTACTCGTTACTTATTTAATGTTGTGCAATCATAAATTACGTGCGTTCTGCTTCCGGTCGCCGGGTGAAGACAATGACAACGGGACGAACCCCTCTTCATATGGTGTGCTGAAGGAGCGCATTTTTACTTATTTTTCTTTATACTCTCATTTCGTTGCACTCTGTATCTTGTCGGTTGCTTCGCACAACAACCGCTGGCTCCAATCACGGTGCGACAGCCAGCGTCGTGTACAACCATTGCGGTACAGGGCGCACGTACGATACGAGCGAACAGTAAACCACCAGGCTGCTCCATTACCCGGTGTGCCAACAAAAGCTTTAACGTGAAATCCTTCCATTTCATCCAACGTGTGTTGGCAAACACGGTGCTTCGCTGCTCGGGGAGTAACACAGTTTTAAGACGTCCAAAGGGTGAATTTAGCACACCACTCTGTGGAAGGGTTTTCTGTGTGGCAGTATCTATTTGCCACTTCACTTCACTCCCCAAGAGCGAACAACGGGGCCAGCCAGCAGCTTGAACCACCACCACCCATTTGCCGATCGATCGAACCGGCTCGAAGGTGTAAATTACTTAAAAGCAGGCACACAAAAGAAAACCTGCCAGCCGTTAATAAAACAGTGGCAGTGTGTTTGGGCTAAAGCAGTGGAACGGCCTGCCGCAGGACAACCTGAAGGGGATGAGCAGCAAAGCACAAAAAAAAAACAAGCGAAAAAGTCGCCACACTCTGTCGACAGCTGTTCACAATGAGCCTAAACCACAGCCTCGGTATGGTTAGATGAAATGAGGAAAATAAACAACGATCAAGAGTGTGGTCCCATTATCAAGACAGTTTTTTTCCGTACGACGACACCTAGGCTCCTAGAAAAGAAGCAGAGTTTGTCGAAGTTTTTTGTTGGTTTTGTTGGTTGGGCTCCCTATTTATAAGGCAATGGGCCCGCAAAGTGCCAATTAAAACGATAAATAGGGGGGAAACAGTATTGTTACACTGCACATAATTACCGGCAAAAAATGTTTGATGGTGAAACTTGTTTTTGCAATACGATCGTTACTGGCGGGCCCCAATCGTTTATTTACATTTTTAATTTATTCCACCTTAACAGAGGAACTTTTTTAATGATTTTAGAAGAAAAAACGGTACGATAAAAGGTGTTCCTTCCGGGGGTCACTGCTAACAAACAGCACTAACTAATATAACACATTGTGGAAGAAAACATTATGGTTTAGAAAGGCTACTAACGCGAGAGAGCGGCGGATAAAGACGATTACGAAACGGAACGGAATCCCAACAAGTCTGTTTTGTAACATTAACTACAACTACCGCCGCAAAAAGCTCCACCGGCCGTTCCAGGCCGAGGCAAACCTCTTTTTCCGTGCAATAAATCTACACAGTACCGCTCAATTAGACATTCTACTTCCTCGCTTTCGCTTGTTCCCCTTGCTGCTTTGTTTTTTTTTTTGCCCAACATTAGTTTCCGCTTCAGCAAATATTATAATAGCGTCGTGCCTTCTGCCTGCTGCGTACCATACCACCAACGACTTCCCATTTCCCCATTCCGCAATGAGTGAGCACATTGCTTTCGAATTTTTCTACGGTCCATTAAGCGTGCCAGATGGAACCAATTTCCAATTGGACTAACGAAGGAAAAAAATCACCGCCTCCTCCGTTTCGTATAAGATTCGCATCTTCGGAAAAAGCTTCGTAAAAAGATAATTGAAGCAACGTGGTACTGCGAGACGACTTCCGGTGCTGAATTTTATCGTCCGGAGCTTGCGGGGTGAGCAATCTATAAATTGTAATTTTAGCTCCAAAGTTTGGAGGGAGTGTGTGCCGAGGGTAATGAGGGTAAGAGAGTAGATCAACTTTTACTCATTTATATTTTATGTGAAGTTTGTGTACCGGAATGCAATTCAACAATCAAAAAAAGGAAAATATAAAACTTTACAAACTAAGAAAAAATAGAAAAAGCTTATTTTTTTTGTTCAACCACTCCCCTGGAAACGTCGAGGAAATGTTTTTTATCTGTCTTCTTTATACAAACAGCTTCTTAGCATAAATAATTCCTAAACGGTGACCCTTCCATCTCATTTCAACGCTTCAGTGAGAGAGAGCTGCACACACTTGTGGTGGTGGAAAACAAATCACACACGACCCGATTACGTAACTGTTGGCCAGAGTTTCACTTTGCGCGCCATAGCGAAATCTGAACCGCAGCTGAACCGACCATCGTCAACCCTCCTATCAACAGCCCTATGAGAAAGTGATAAAAGCTTTCGCGAAAAAGGATAAATTGTGTTTTTCTCCTCCCCCTCCCCTTCCCCCTTCTTTCCTACACACGGTTCTATAACATCCGCTAACGCTGCTTTTTTGCTCTATTTTTTTTTCTCGCCATAAATATCCGATATAAAACCTCCTAAGCTAATGTGGTGAAGCGGAACGGATTGATTCCGTTTGATTGACACTGACATTAATGAGCGTCGCGTGTGTCACATCCCGTTTTGCGTCCACCGGGACGGAGGCGACGACGACGACGTGTGCGTGAAAGACGCAAACCCTCCAGTGGCGGCTGGTGAGCACTTTATTATGTAGCCAAACGGCTCCTTGCCGTGGGTCGAGCGCGGTACACTTACCTTTCGTTCGCTGCTACAAAGCTCGATCCCTTGCTCCAGCACCTGCACCTCGATGTCGTCCGTTCGCAGTGCCTGGAGGGGATGGTTGGCGTGCGGTGGCTGTAGATGGGGTGCTCGTCCAGCAACGGTGCCGCGGGTAGTCATTGGTTCGCCGGTCATGTGCACAATCCACGGCGGAGAGAACAAGGGAAGGCGGGCGGACACCACGCGCTTTCGAACGGAAAGGCGGCAGAGAGGCAACGGAAGCTTCTAATAATAAAAATACACGCACACACACACGCACACAATACACACACACAAACACAGCAGCGGGTCACAGACGACCTCCAAACGGCACGTACACCGTACCGCCGAAAGACGCGAACTCTCTTCTTCACTCCAACGCAGGACACACCACACTGGCAGCGTTGTCCAGCAGCGTAAAGCGCGCCAGCCAGCCTATCCACTGGACGTACATTCACACAGTGGCACTACGCGTGGTAGTGGATCGACCAGCCGTAACCGTACAACCATCGCTACTGTCCGCGTTACTACTGCTTCTGCTGCTTCTGCTGCTTCTGCTACAGACCATCGGACAGCGTCCAACACGCGCTACCACCGACGACGACGACGAAAACGACGAACAAGGATACCACCGATGTGACGTCACCAAAGCCGTGAGTCGAATGCGACGTTAGCGACGTTCCAGCGAAGCACGTGGGTCGTAAACAAAAGCACATGGCACCCGAAGGTGACACACTACGATAGGGGCGCGCACGTGCAGGAACAAGGGAGCTCACCCTCTTACCAGTAGCAACGCTCCGTATACAACAACTTTCCACCACTCATCCGCGGTATGGTTGGCACTCACTGGTATGGTAACGCACTCACCGCCCGACCGATTTTCTCACACACTCACACAAATAACAAAATCCGAAGCATGCTTCGATCCTGAGAAGCTTTTAGTGCTTCGTTTTATTGTTGTTGTTGCTGTTGTTGCTATTTATCCACCCACTCCATGGGAACTTTTACGACCAAAACATACGCGTCCACTAATGCATGCATGTGTGTGTGTATGTGTGTGAGCAGTATTTCGTTCAAACACTTCTATTTGTTTTCCACACGCGCGCGGTGCTGTTTTCGTGCGATTCTATTTTCGGGGATGCAAATTTGTTACTGCTTTGGGAATATCAATTTGCCTTACGATGGGACGCGTAGGGTGAAAACAACTGTCAGGTTATCGATGGGGGCCAGTTTCCCCCTTTGGTGGCGTTCGCGGAGTGTATGCATGAGCTGAATGTTTTATGCTTTATAACGCTTCCCCTAGCTATAAAACACAGCGAGCATGTAAATTTATGCTCCCGTACTGGAATTCAATAGTTTTTTTTATGTGCTATTGGAGTCATTTATGTACAACTTCAGTTTATTTCTTTTTTTTCTACAACAGCCACCATGCGTCTCCATCGATATTTTAAATACACATAAAAAAAACATTAACATTGCTGTTCGTTTTCGCTTCAATTTAACCACCCATCATGTTTCGGTGCTCCATTGAACGTAATTCAAGCGGCTATTCATTCGAACCGCGATTTCGACTTTCACCACAGCTCGACAATATTTCTCCACGCGAAGTGATGGCGAACAGATTTACACGCGTTGTGCCCAAACTGTTCGCCCGCATCTATCGGGCCATCTGGTTTATTTCACGCTCTCGTCATCGGGAAACACATCTCACTCGCAGCCCCACTCGCCCCACAGTCGCACGTGGTAAGAATCGCATGCGAAGGAAACAAGAACACTTTGAACCCTCCCGGGGAAAACTAACATTTTCCAGCACTCGTACGCTTCCGCATGCCGTGCTATCATTCATCACATGGAAGACGAGCCAATGGTGAAGACGACGACGTGCGAAAACATTACCCCATCATTATAGCTATACACACACACACACGCACACACAGTGAAACAACTGACCGGCTATAAGCATGTTCGAGTGTGTTAGTAGTATTAGTAGTAGTAGTAGTAATATGGACAGTACGAACCACACACAAAAAGGAACATTAAATGCTTTAAAATGTCAAAAAGCCCCCCTCACGTCCTCGATGGACTAACAATCTTAAATTACACACAAACGCACACTCACACACACTCACACACAGACACATGAACGCGTTCCCGACCACGCGAAGTTTCCATGTACTGGAAAACGCTCGAACAGAGGCACTCACTCATCAGGCCCGATCGTTTACACCTTCTCACCTATCGCTCACCTACCGTGTCGTACCCCCCTCGACAGTACCCCAGTCCATCTCGGGAAGGAAAATCGCGGGCTACTCGGTTGCATGGAAACTGTTTGACAGGTTATTATGTCATCATGGAGCAAATTTCACAGCATCAACTAATGTTGTTAAACTCCCATTTTTCGATGCTTACTGCGATTACGTTGAAAAGGTTGTTGATGGATCGCAAATTGAAGCACGAGATAAAGGTCCAATTTGCAGCACACGTAAAACATTACTCCCGCAATGGAAAATTGCTTTCCTTTTACCGTGTGTGCTGAGCTGTGTATGCTGAACAAACCAACTTGTTGTGCGTTGTTCTTTCCTGTCTTTTCGGCACAACAATTCGCTAAACAAATACACCGTGTACTTTATGTGCTTCTGGGATTTCCCTCAAAGAGCAACATGCTCAGAAAACAAGCGAAACACCGAAAAACTTTTTGCTCACCACCGCCACAAGGGTCCACAGCTGCTTTCTACGAAGCAGCTCGCACCAGCCACTAGCTTAATTATAACTAAGCTGCAGCTCAACATCAACACGACCCTCGAGCACACTTTTGCTTCTTCACAAATGCACTTCCACCCGCTAGCCCTACCAGTCAATGGTGACCCTTGGCTGGGTGTTTCGTTCCTGCCAAACCGCTGTGCAGCAAAAACGGAACCAAAGCGGGCGCTCCGCAAACGGACGATCTGTGCACCACGCCACGATTACTACTGACGTGGATAACAAGTCGCTGCACAGTCTGACGCTAGGTAGGGAGGGAAAAATAACCCGGTGGCCAAACCGCCAGTACCGCCCGACGGACGAACTACTCGGCGTGGTTTAGTGCGTCGGCGCCGAAACACACGGACACATTCCAGCCATTGTGCTGGTATGGGTGGTGTATGGCTAAGCGACCCGAACCGCGTAGGGCCAAGGTGACAGCTGAGAAAGCTTTTCCAGCTGTGCATCGGCAAAGCTCACTCGTCTCTAATTAGTTTAGAGAGAGAAGAAGAGTGTGCGTGTGTGCATGAAAGAGAGAGAGAGAGCAGCAGTTGAAGAAAGTCGTAAAAAAGGGACAGTGCCGAGAATGAGTAAGGGAAGATAGTGCAAAAGGTTTACGGTAAAGAGAGAGAGCGTTTGCGTTTTCCTTCAGCGCCGAAAATCTCACAGCTTACTTAGAGAAACGAGCAGCGGAACGAAAGTTTATCAATTACGCAGCCATCAACCCCACATTGCCCCACTCTCCAAGTAGCTGAGAGACAAAGTTTGCGCCAAAAACAGCTGACAGAAATAGCGGTGCGGCGCGATGATTCGATTAAAAACACATCTGCTGATCATTTTATGGCGCTTTTTTTACTTTCGCTGCCGAAATGTTGCTAAATGTGTGACGCATTACGCAAACAACGGGAAGATAGAGCACAAAAGATTTGGCACAAACACGTCAATGCACATTTGATTGCTTTCTTTTATGCCCAGCCCAGTCCCGCCGAATTTCGGAATCGTGGATACGTGGTTTAGCATTAAATATGCATTGGAAAATCATTTTTGAATTGGTAGTTTATTTTGTGGATTCTGTTGCAAATATAAGGATTTTTTTTCTGTAAACAACCTACCGGCATTTTATTTTATTATTGAAAAGATTGGAAAAAACTTCAATGTGTTGGATAGTTTAAAGCATTCTCCTATTATCGGTTCATTTACCAAAAAACTCTTCCTGTTTGCTGTTTTAGGATTTATTTTTAGGAAAACCATTCGCTTCGGCTTATACACATATTTGCTTCAACGACTGTATCGTGTGCACCGGCTTTGTGCACTCTAATCCGATACACTTTGCACCCGGAACGTATGAATGTCTGTTACTCTTAGACAAGTCCGTAAGTGAGCGCCACATGTTGCAATAAAATAATATTATTAATACAAAAAAAAAACATTACAAAACTTAAGAATATGTTAAAAATTTGTGCGGTATCCAACTGTTGTTGCTTATCACCCATAGCAAAGCTTATCAGCGAGCTAGGTGCGTTTGTAATATCCTCACATTTGCATTATCCACCATAATGTTTGTGCTGCACTATTAAGTCCTCACCATGTATCACCATTTACTCGTTCAAACGTTAAGTATTGCAAAATGTTGTGCTGTTTTATGTACGCTTAAAATGTATGTTCGAAGCAACAGGGTTTGTGCCGTGTATATATGCTGCTGCCCTGAAACTCTTCCTGTTCTTCAGGCCCGGATTTTTTTTTTATATCACTAGCGCTCTATAATGATTGTAAATTCTGCTGAGCACACTCACTCACGGTGCTCGTTTGGTTAACTGGTTTTCTTTTTGGAGTTCTCTATTGGTGTGTGTCGGAGTGATTTGTATTATTTAATTACGCATGCCGAAGAACAATTGTTTCAAAATTGTGCATATTTAAGGGGCGATCGCCCAATAACGTTCGAAACATGCTCACACGCATCGTATAGCTTTCGTATCGTTACAAAGAGTGTCTATTTTCAAGCCAAGCTAACGATTTAAAATCAATGCACACCGAAACTTAAATCGCTGGCTATTTATTACAACAAGCGAATCAGTGAGCAGGCATCAGTTTAAACTTCTACTACTATTAAGCAATGGCTTTTTAGCTCTAAACTTGCGCCCATCGGGAGCACACAATGAACGCTTGCGGTATAATAATTTTTACTCCTCCTCTCCCAAAAAGGTAGATTACTATTACTATGTTTTGTATTTTGTGCTTATTACTTTTCCATTTAGCCGCTTAAAAAGCAGCATTTCATTTAACGGCCTCACAATCGTTGCATTTGTTTGTTTTTGTTTGTTGAAACATTGATTTGTTTTGTATTTTTAGTTTACCTGGCTAAAACACATTAAAACTCCTGTGCGAGTGACGAGGGAAAAAGCACTTGATTTCGTTTCATATATGACGGAATACGTTTGAACTGCTTAAATGTATGTCATTTGTTGCACTAGTTTGTATTCTGTTCGTTTGTGGATCCATCCATTCAGCAGCATCTGAGTATCTTATATCATTTCATATCACAATCGAGGGGTAATGTTTTGCATTTGTGTTTCATTCGTTTCGGTTTGCCCTCTCGCTAATTCAGTTTTTGGTACAGGTTCAGTATTCGCTTTGCCAATGTTGCAGTTTTCTACACTAGCTCAACCGGCATCAATCACAACGCAGCCTGTTAATTGTATTGTTTGTTTGTTTGTTTTTTTTTCGAACGAATTTCACCATTTTTGGAATACATGACTAGACGTTTTAGACGTTTTTGGGGCGAGCCAGTGTTAGCTGCCACCCAGATTAACTACGGCCGCCTATATGCACCAACAATAGTTTTCAGTGTGGCTGCCATGAAATGATCGTTCAATTTTAATGAGAAATCTTTCCTTTTTTGTGCTGTTTAATCCAAAGTTGTAGCTCATAAAACGATCCGGTTAAATGAGACCAGCATTACTATCAGCCGTCTTTAGAAAAACCATATGAGTGAATTGAGTTTTGCTGTCGTGCTTTTGCTTTCGCTGAAGCTAAGCAATACATTTTGTTGCGTGATGATAATATTCATATAAAAAAAATAACAAAACCTACAACAATAACATTTACAAAACAATACAACTAGCACGAACTAAAAGCACACATGATTCGACTAAACATAAAATATAAAACAACATACAACAAATAAATAATGCCCTTACGAGTCTACAACGCAACGTCCGCTAGCGTCAATTCAATAGAGCCAGTTCGAACGTTGCTCTCGCTCGCGCGAAGACTTCACCATGCTCCCGATCGGAGGTTTCTTTTTCATGGGCGAGAGCCTTGCCGAGCTTTTCGATTCCCCTGCACCGCCCGCTCCGCGCACTTCGGACAGTCCACTTACTCGAGCACCGAGCGGTAGCCTACTCTCAACGCGTCGATAGAACGGATCCAACCGGATGAGCTCCTTGTTAGCACCGCCCGGTGCCATGCTGGGCAGGGCTTTCAGGAACCCGTGCGCACCAACCGGGATGGGAGGTGCCGGTGGCACGCTAGTCGAGCAGCCACTGTACAGGAACGGCATCTGCTGCGTGAGATTAGTGTGCAGCGTTAGCACGGACTCGAGATCCGCCTCGCCGGCCTGCATCAGGAAATCGTCGAACAGCTTGATCGGCAGCATGCCGACGATGTCAAACACGTCCACGTACGATTCGGTTTCCTTGTTGTACAAATGCAGATAATCGCCCAGCTGCTTCGCTACCATAGCGCCACGATCTTTGCCCAGTGCCTTATTTCCAAAGTTGCGGAAGAAAAAGGGCGTCTTCATGTGCGCCCCGACGCGATACAAGAACTTCATGATCAGCTCCTCGTGGCTGTGCTTTGGCTCGGACGAGAGGCGCTTCAGGATGTACTCCAGGTAGAAGCCAAAAGCACGCCTCGCTTGCAGAATGCTCATTTCGTGCCCGTTCTCAATCAGTTTGCGCACCTGCAATCGCAGCCGCTTCGCCTCATCGACACATTTGGGGGCCGCGTGCTTTGGGCCGATGGTAATCGGTAACGAGCTTTCCAGTGCACGTTCGTACTTCTGGATGCGATGGACAATGCGATTTTCAGTTTCACTACCAGGTGGAAACAGCTGCGAGTGCAACATTTGATTGTAGTTGTGCGGAATGATCATCAGGTAAGTACCACTGCTCGAAGACGTGATGGCCGACGTGGGAATGCCCGTGATTGGGTCCAGCAAGGATCCGTACCGGTTCATGCTATCGCTTGTTGGGAAGATCCTTACAAAACCACCCCGTCGCTCGTACTGGGAACGCGCAAAGCGCACAATCTTCAGTTCCTCCGCCGTCAGCGCACTCAGCGTCGTCTGCAGCTTACCACCACCGTCTCCCTTTCCCTGCTGCTGCTGGCCGCTGCCACCGGTTCCAGCACCTTCCTTCCGTCCGCTGGTGGTGTGCACAAAATCGGCCGAGTTTACCCGCCGGTAGGGTGTCGTAAGGTTGCGTATCTTTTGGCCCTTGCTATCGTAGCACGCCTTTTGCAGCGGGCTGATGGCCGGTATGCCCACCATTGTGAGCAGATCGGTCAGCATCGAAGCCTTCACTTTTGTATCGAGCGGCGTATCACACCCGAGTGACGGCGAGAGGTTCACCTCCAGCAGCCACGGTTTCAGCATATCGTCGATCAGGATGTCGAACCCATACAGCTCGAAACAATTGCCAATGTGCGGCACAAACATGCGGCATGCCGACACGATTGGTTGCGTACAGGAGAAAATTGCCTTGATTATCAAATCCTCGATCGCGAGCATTAGCTGCTCGGTGTTGCAGCCCTGGCTGCGGAGGTGCCTCAACAGCGCACTCAGTGTCCACTTGTGCCCGACATCTTCCTCGCCCGCGTTGCTCGACTTTATGTAATCGGTGTGGTACTTGTTGATGCTGTAGTTGCACAGGTGCATGCACGGATTCCAGAGGTTTTCTGCCGTCCTGTCGTACTTGACCGTCGCCAACCGGACCAGACCCTCCTCGTAGATGTAGATGATGAGCGGATCGAACGAGGTCACGGCAACGTAGATGCGTATGTCACACTTGTGCCCGTCAATGCAAAGCGGATCGGAAATGTACTTTGCCACCACGACCTGCTCGAACGACGATATCTGATCCGGCTGCAATTGTCCGTTAAAACCAAAGGCATGGAACGTTAAAACAACACAGAACAATTAGCCAACCATCGTATCAACTAACGAATCGTTTTCCTACACTTTCCTTACCGAGTTTACAATGAAAATTCCACGACCTCGGCTAGATGCAACCGGTTTTACGATCCACGGACCGCGGCATTTGTTGTGCGCTGCTATGAGTTCCTTGTAGTCCTGTGGCAGTAGAAATGACTGTGGAACAATGTCGAAATGTTTGTAGCCCCGAAGATGCTGCATCCGCTCGATGTTTTTGTACAGACGATCTTTGCGGGTCAGTTCGTAGGATCTAAAATGAAAAAAGACAATATTAAAAAACGACCCTGCTTTCTTGTTATGAGCAAATAATCGAAAGCGTGATGCTGCTTCACACCCACCTAGGAAAATGATTCACTCTTTGATACGGGGCTAAATTGCGCAATATGTCGGGCTTCAGGTGTATTCCCGTCCACAGCAGATTGAAGTCATTGCACTCCGGGCCACTCTCGCCCATGCCGTGCGCATTCAAAATCTTTCGCAGCAGTCGCGTCTCGGTGTTGATGAACTTGTAGCAAATGTTAAGCTGGGCGGCAGGCATTTCCGTTTTCAACGGCGCTGTTTGCTGATTCTCCTTGTTTTCCTCCTTTTGCTTGCGCTGGGCGGCCAGCTTCTTATCCAGCGCAGCCATCGCCAGCGAGGGTTCCGATTTGGAGGTCGACATTTCCGTGTCAATCTCGTCTCCCGAGCCTCCCTTTACGCTCGACATGGACGCATTGCTGAGCGAGCTGGACGAGGAGGACGACTCGAGTTGGCGTTTTTTAGGTTTATTTGTGCGCGTCGCTTCGCCGACAGACGGCTTGCCCTTGGCAGGACTTGACTCCTCTTGCGACGTTGTACCGGCATCCGTTTCATCTCCACCCTCCTCGTCGTCGTTACCCTCACCTTCTTCCTCGTCGATCTCCTCGTCCTGCACGTCTACATCCCGTGCTGCAGTTTCCTCATCCTGGTCTACCTCATCCTCATCGTCATCGTCTTCCTCCTCTCCATCTTCGCCATCCTCCTCGTCTTCTTCGTCCTCGGTAGTGGTACTGCTTCTGCTCGGTGCCGTTCCGCGCGTTTTTCGCTGAACGTTAAAATTTTTCGGCAGTGAAGAATGGGTGGCAGTGGCGGTGGATGATTTGGTTGCGCTCTTTAGCTCGGCCAGCCGAGCGGTTGTTGCGCTACCGGTAGCTACAGGATCGGTTGGGCACGAGCTGGACGTAGCGTCCGACGATGGTGTGGCAGAGGGGCTGCCCCCGGGAGACAGATCCGTGCCATTCTCAGAAGCCGCAGGCGAAAGAGCGTAGGTACGAAATGCCAGAACGGCGTCTTTGCCACCCGGTGGACCGCCGATGACCCATGGGTTGGGTGTAGTTGGTATGTTTTTTTTGGCACTGAAAGAAGAAAACAGCGCTGTGTCAGACTCGGTCTATTGAGTTCATCGCATAATAATCGCATACAAAAGTATCAATAATATCATTAAAATAGTACGAGTCCACAAAACTTATTGGAATGTCCCCTACTTTGAGTTTCCACTTTCGTCAATCAGTTTTCCAACCGTCGTCCCTGTCGTAAATTTGTTCGGTGCAGTACCCGACGTCATAAATAATCATCCCCAAAATTCTAGTATACATACCTACTGGCGAAACGAAAACTTCGACTGCGCTTCGATTTCATACTTACTTTTGTGAGTGATTTAATCGCGGCTTGTCTGTTATAGGCATAACGAATAAATCCAAACTAGAGTACCCGTTTAGTTTCCGCCTGCAAGTAAAAGGTAAAGGGAAAAGGCTACATCAAACATCACATCACAAGCAATATTTCTACTGTTAAAAAACCCCCGAGGGCACAGTCCCATTCCACCCGTACCGCGCCGATCGGAAACTCACTCATAATCAATTCATAATTTCTAATGTCCCATAAGTAAAGCTACCCTTTTTCAGTTTCTCGGCGCGGGTGTACCATCACCAACCAAACAGGAAGCTTATGAAATATGAAAAACTTCATCACCAGCCTAGCTTCGATATAAAATCAACCACATGACATGGTGGTAATACGGAGCAATTCAACTCACACCGTGCCGTGCACCGAAACTGCTGCAAAAAAGGAAGGGTAATAATTTATGTTCGATCATTTAACTCGGGAGGGAGTTGGTCTGCTTGAAACGATGGTACAACATGATTATCCATTTTATAAGATCGTTGACTTTTCCACACTGAGCAGTAAGTTGGCAATACAAGTCTAGAACCAGATACAAATAATCATATGCCTTGGTGTAATTGTAAAATATGCTTGATAATCTATTTTTTAAGCAACACGGCTGAGCCGTTCTTTTGAATAAAAACTTATCATGTTTTTTATTAAAAGAAAAAAAACATGTACAACTGTTTTATTTATGAAACATTCATAAACGACCTAATTTTACAGCCCTCAAACGACCTTAAGACAGCTCACTAGTACACACTTGATTTATTCTGAATAAAAATACCCTTTGTTGCGTTCTGGAACATGGTTTGTTGGTTCCTTTCCCCCTTGACGCCTCTACGCCCTACGTTGTGTTTTGTTGTGTCGTCTTCGATCGCCAAAGGAGACAAAGTAAAGAACACGTCCGGCTCGTATCGAGTTTCATGCGCTAGTGCCGCTTTATTCGCACACATACTTAATCACAAATTGTCGATCGGCAGTGCTGCCAGAAAATACATTTAACTTTTAATTCCCAACTGACAAAACAACCGCAAACAATTCAAAATGACCGTTTCATAACCCTTACATTCCAACATAGCGGCCACCTAAATTTACCAAATTTACCTCTTTCCATTACTTCACAAAATGCCTGACTTTATGATATCTAATTCACTCTCTCAAACGGAAGAAGACTAATCCTATTCGCTGGCCTCTTATACAAGCCGTTCCTAGTCCTGATACTAACGACTCTCACTACGCCATCTGGGCCAGGAAATACTTCAGCAATCCGTCCCATTGGCCAATGGTGAGGAGTCTTCCCATCCTCTTTCAACAGGACCATTTGTCCTACCTTTAGCTTTACTACTGCCTTGCCGCGTTGATGTTCGTTATGTAGTTCGCTAAAATATTCCCTACGCCAACGCGCCCAATGATTCTGTACCACTCTACGCAATTCCTCGTACCGCTTCAATCTATTGACTGGTACATCACCCACGTCAGGCTCCGGTAGAGCGTTCATCGGAGCCCCGATTAGAAAATGCCCCGGCGTCAATACATCAAGTTCTTCCGGATCCTCCGACAACGGTGTAAGCGGTCTGCTGTTGAGTTGAGCTTCCACTTGTGCCAGTACCGTCGACATCTCCCCAAACGCCAGCTGCCGATCACCAACAACCTTCAGTAGGACGCGTTTTGCCGCTTTTACCGCTGCCTCCCAAAGGCCGCCAAAGTTCGGTGCATGGGGTGGGATGAAGTGCCACTTAACGCCAGCGCCAACAGCATATCTCGATATATCCTCCACCGCCGAATCGCTGTTCATCAACGTGTAGAAGTCATCGATCACCTTACTCGCTCCTTGGAAGTTGAGACCGTTATCGGAATAGACCTCGCTGGGCAAACCCCGTCTTGCCACAAACCGACGAAACGCCGCTAGAAATGCATGAGTTGATAGAGACTCCACAAGCTCGATGTGAACAGCTTTTACTGAAAAACACACAAAGATTGAAATATATGCTTTTCAGCTGCCGCTCGGCGATGCACCGGCTTCAAGTAAATGGGTCCACAGAAATCAACCCCTACGATCGAAAATGGTCGAGCTGGCATAGCACGCGACACGGGTAGCTGTCCTGGTGGTTGTTGAACTAACGCGGGATTCATCCTGAAGCATACCAGACAGCCTCTGCAAACACTATTGACCAAAGATCGTCCTTGAATTGGCCAAAATTCTCTCCTGAGTGCGCTCAATGTTGCAGTTGGCCCACCATGAAGTGCCAATCGATGATAATATTCTGCCATTAGCCTAGTAAATCGTGACTTCTTGGGTAGCGCCAACGGAAATCTGCTACAAACTTGCATGGCTTTAGCGCGATGCAAGCGGCCACCAACTCGGAGCAAACCATCACCGTCCAAAAAAGCTCCTAATGTCTTCAGTGATGATTTGGGACGTACCGTTTGTCCAGCAGACAACTCCTTGATCTCAGCCGCAAAGTATATCCGTTGTTCTCTTTTCACCAGTCGAATTTTCGCCTCTGCTAGCTCGCTCACCAACAAAACACCTTTGTGTTTAGGATCCAGCTTTCGTTGGCAACAACGAATAAATCTCATACAATACGCAGTGATCCGCAGTAATTTGTCATAGTTGGAAAACCTATCACACCAATCATCGCTCTCGCTACTTACTGCGGCCACCAATGAGCTCTTCCTTCGTTCCAATAACTCCTCTTCGGGAATTGCCAACACACCGCTGGCATTCTTCTTCCATTCTTCCTCTGATAGTTGTAACCACCCGGGACCATGGAACCACAGCTTCGATGCTAACAGCTCGTTCGGCATAGCTCCACGCGATACAATATCGGCAGGATTGTCAACGCCCTTCACATGCATCCATTTGTAGCCATGCGTCAATTCCTGAATTTCGGATACCCTATTCGCTACGTACGTAGCCCAAGAATGGGATGGTGCTCGAATCCAATGCAACACGATTGTCGCATCAGTCCACATAAAGGTTTCCACGTCTGGAATTCTCAACGCTTGGCGTACCACTTTCTGCAACCTTGCTGCCAGTAATGCTCCACAAAGTTCTAACCGGGCCAAACTGACTCTTTTCAGCGGCGCAGGACGAGACTTTGCAGCAAGCAACTCAACTACCACTTCCCCGCTGCTACCAATCGTTCTAACATACACGCATGCCCCATAAGCCGCTTCAGATGCATCCGAAAAGCAATGTAGTTGAACAGCAACAGGATTATGCACAACAGCATGGCGCGAAAACTTAACCTCCTTCAGCAACCCGAGTTGTGATTGAAAAGCATACCATCGTTCTTGCATGACAGCCGGTATTTCTTCATCCCAGTCATCAGTTGCCAACCACAACGATTGCATATTTATCTTGGCCCAAGATGTCACAGGAGCCACCAGCCCCAAAGGGTCGTATATACGTGCTACCAAAGAGTAAACCTTTCTACGGGACCAGCTCTCGTTGTTCATCTGAATGTTCGAGTCTATGTACAGTTGGTCCGATTCTGGTAGCCACGCGATACCTAGAGTTTTTATTGGCTCCTCTGGAACTTCAAACATTTTAACGTAGGATGTTGCTCTGTCTTCCGCTGAAACGCTAGATAAAACATCTGGTTTGTTAGAATTCCATTTAGTTAGATGAAATCCGCCCTTTCTCAACAATAGCGTCAGCTCAGCTTGCAACCTAACTGCTTCTTCTTCGCTAGAGGCACCACCAATGTAGTCATCGACATAGAAGTCCTCTAACAACGCCTGTCTCGCCAAGGGAAAGTTTTCCCCTTCATCAATTGCCAATTGCTGCAGTACTCGAATGGCCAGAAAGGAAGACGGGGCAAGTCCAAATGTGACCCGCTGCAACTCGTAGACTTCGATGGACTCAACAGATGAGCCTCGCCATAATACACGTTGAAAACGAGTGTCGTCGGGATGCACCTTGACTTGCAGATACATCTGTTTTATATCTGCCACTAATGCCACGCTCCTCATCCGAAATTTCAGCAACAACGCCAACAAGTTCTCCTGAATCACAGGACCAGTCATTAACAAATCATTAAGAGACTTACCACCGTCGGTAGAGGCCGATCCATCAAACACAGGTCGTACCTTTGTACTGGTACTGGACGCCTTGATTACCGGATGATGCGGTAAGAAATAATGACCATGAGCTTCCTCAGAATCAGGGTTCGCAGCCACCTTGACTAAAATCCCTTTGTCGATGTAGTCGTTGATAACCGCCGTATACTTTTGTTTCAACCATGGGTCCCGATTGAAACGTCGTTCTAACTGCAAGAACCGTTTTCTCGCTATCGCACTGGACGGTCCCAATTGGTTCTGTAAGTCACACTTAAATGGCAGCTTCACTATATATCTCCCTTCACTATCCCGCTGATGAGTTTGCACAAAATGTGCTTCGCAATCCCTTTCCTCCTGACTATGTTGAAGCGGCTCACGTATTTCTTCAATAATCCAAAAACGCTCAATTAAATCGTCCAACCTAGTACACGTGCCACAAGTAACATAATTGCTACCTTCAGAAGCCAGCGGAACTTTCCCAGTTGCAACCCATCCAAAAACAGTGCTAATAAATGTTGGGAGCGCTGGTAGCTCGAGCCTAATTTTACCACGGTTGTCCGGTTTCAAAAAAGTCGCGTAAAATTCGGAGCCCAACAATAAATCCACTTCAGCATCACTATCGAAATTAGGATCCGCGAGCACAAAATTCATCGGGAGATTCTGCCTGCTAATTTGATTTCCAGTTACCGGCCTGTAGCTAGAAATTCTCGGCAACACTAGAAACTGCATACGTTCTTGATAGTTACAACTTTTGGAACGTATGACAGTCGTTACCGACGTCGTTATGTCCACTTTCGAATGTCCAACTCCCGATAATGCCGTTTTACTTTCATACTGCGGTAACTTAAGCCGCGCAGCCAAGCCCTTTGTCATCAGGTTCACCTGAGACCCACTATCAATCAATGCTCTTGCTGACAACCATTTGTTACCACACGCACGCACACTCACTATCGCCGTTGATAATAACACAGAAGTGCACTCTCTGTTCGATGACGCGTTCACCACCACATTTTGCGTGCCACTGGTAGATGGAAGTTCTTCACGAACCGACGGACCGATCGTTTCACTTACATTTTCACCGTGTAGAAGGGAATGATGTTTACGATTGCAAATATTGCATCGTGCACGTGACCAACACTTGGCTTGAAAATGCCCTTGCCTCAAACAATTAAGGCAAAGCTTCTTAGCTTCAACCACTTCACGACGACGCGGCAACGTTAAACTCCGAAACGAGTCACAATTTTCCACCATGTGCGATCCATCACATTTTGCGCACTTTGCTTCTGCAGCCACATTAGACGCAACACGACGTTCACTTGTAGATTTGCCCGCCGCCATTGGCCTATCCACTGCAAACGCGTCCATTATGCGCGTCTGTGTGCGCAAAAAGTTTAACAAATCCGTCACCGTTTTTTGATCACTTTCTTCAACGTGCCTTTCCCACTTTTGTTGGGTGCTTTCGTCCAACTTTGAAATGATTATCTGAATAATCAAACATCCCCACTGTTCGGTCACTTCACCTAACTGCTTTAGAATTTTTAAGTTCCTTTCGAAACAATCGATAAGCCCATGAATACCCACCGTGTTCATGACTTTCATCCGTGGCCATTGTAGCATCGCGTTAACATGACGCTTTTTCAAAATATATTCGTTAGAATATCGCTTCTTCAAAGCATCCCAAGCCACATCATAATTCGAATTGCAGGCTTGCAAAGTATCCACCACCTTCAGCGCTTCACCTTTCAGAGAACCCTTCAAATAAAGCATCTTTTCAACCTGCGACAATTTCTCGTTCTCATGAACAGTAACAACAAACATGTCGTGATACGGGAGCCATTCGTCATATTTTCCGGAAAATTGAGGAAGCGTCAACTGAGGCAAACGAACACTATTATAATCATCGCACACGCGTTCCTGTTTCACACTCGGTATCTCCGCTCCAGCCCGCAGCTTTCCCAAAAATTTTCCTTTCAACAGCATGACTTTGTCTTCGATCTCACCATAAAGCACATCGTTATCTTCACTGTAATCTTTTGCGCCAATATTTCGAGCCAAAGCCTTAAACTCCCTCCAACGCTCGTTCAATAGATCGAGACGAGGCGTCAATTCTGGGAAATCACTCTCTTTGTACTGCGCCAAAAACGTGTCGATTCTTGTCAACGATTGCACGACTCGGTCGCGCTCGCGCTTTAGGATAATCATATCCAGATCTTCTGCTTGTGTGTATTGCATTGTATTGTTCGAACCCGACGCGTCAGAGAAACCGGCAAAATCTTCACTAACCGACATTTCTAATACGCGACACAAAATGCATACACACGCAAAGAACACCCACTAGCACAATGATTTCTCACGCTTTCGCGATTTTTTCTTATTCAGAAATCCACCAACGCTCGATACGGAACTTTCAGATTTCACACGCGTTACGCGATTTTTGCCAAAAGAAATCACAAGTTCTTCACTTTAACCATTCAAACCAAACCGCAAGTATTAGACCATCCTGGTCACGGCACCAATGTTGCGTTCTGGAACATGGTTTGTTGGTTCCTTTCCCCCTTGACGCCTCTACGCCCTACGTTGTGTTTTGTTGTGTCGTCTTCGATCGCCAAAGGAGACAAAGTAAAGAACACGTCCGGCTCGTATCGAGTTTCATGCGCTAGTGCCGCTTTATTCGCACACATACTTAATCACAAATTGTCGATCGGCAGTGCTGCCAGAAAATACATTTAACTTTTAATTCCCAACTGACAAAACAACCGCAAACAATTCAAAATGACCGTTTCATAACCCTTACATTCCAACACCCTTCATATTAATAATTTTTAATTAAACGAATTGCAACGTCAGAAGATATTCCAAAACCATATTGCAAACAACATATACGTTACATTTTTTCCTTATGCTGTAACACCATCTCTCTGATGATAATGTTCTGACTTAGACAAGAGTTTGGATCAAAAATTTCTCGTGCCAACTGTTCACGTAGCCGCATCTCACTTCAATTACGCTCTTTACACGACAGGACGGAGCACAGAACAAGTATAGAACTGTATCAAGGAATAAATTACACCTTCAATGGATCGTATACTGGGAATTGTAATGTAAGTTGTATCTCTCTTTTCGAAAAATGTTCCACTAACGACTAAAGGAACCACACATGCAGGAATCACAAATAAGGAAGTAGCACCTGCACTCCAAGGTATGCCGGATTCGACTGATTTGAATATCGGATGTGTTACACCGTGAACTCAAACTGGCTTGCCGCGATACCAGCAGACCCTTCGATATATCTGCCCACCTCCCCTTACCAGTCACTGGTTGCCGCGGATTCCCACACTTCTCAGTTGTTAGAACGGCACGCGAATGTCGGAATGTGCGTTCAGCTCCGCAAACACAAAGGACAACCGCGGCATCGTGTGTTGTTTAGACGGTTTTAACCCCAAACACCCCACCAACTTCTCCTTCTTTTGCCACCATTCAGCACTTGATCTTTTATACCCCGTAGTATTAACTGCGGTTGACGTTCGGCTGTCATGTTGCAAACAACACACCGGCCGCCTTCTCCTTCCCAAACAACAACTCCAAGGTACTGCCGCTCTAAGCAACAATTACACACCCGTTGCTCCAACACAAACGTCTCACGGAAGGAAAAAAATGGCGGTAGGCGGTCTAGCGCTTGCCTTTCCGTTTGTGGCCCACCAACCCCCGCCCGTCCGTTGGGGAGCTTCCTTCCGCTTGGAATTTCTTTACGACGACGCTAGTCCTGACAGAGACCGTCTTTGACTATATTCTTACCCTCCCTACATTAGTGTGAACTAAAAGGACAGGTTAATTCAGGTCACGAAAGCACAGGAAACTATGGTATTACTGTCATATTGTGGTACACAACATACCATTCCATGCTATGAATGATTGCTATTCGCGATAAGCAAAGGATACACTTTAATTGAGTTTAAATAAATACTATTTTTGAAGCGCCCAAACAACTTGAAACTGTTGAGTAAACTAATCATTAATTTTTTATTTAAATAATTTTTCAAACAGCAATAAAAAACTTAAATAATAAATGACACAGATTAAATGTGGTATTAAAATTAAAAAAAAAAATGTTATTGTTAAATGTTCTGCACGTAGAAATAGGGTAACTGTACCAGTTTTCGGCAGGCTAGTGCAGCAGTTTCACAAAAATTGCTCACACATCAATATTTTTCATTATTTTTCTTGAAAGTGTTGTTATTCTGGTTGATAAACTATCATAGTATGTTACAATATTTTTTATTTGCCGGTTCAAAGCCCTTTTTCATAAATATTCGTGAAAATGCAAACATTGATTTTGCTCCTATTTTCGGCAGTTTGTTCCTATTTTCGGCAGGCTGTGTTCCTATTTTCGGCAGCGCGAATACGGGTCAGAAAATGTTTGTATCAATGTGAATATGTACAAAAAAATGTTGAAAGCAATTTAACACTCTTACTTTCCTAAGATTGGTGTTAAAAAGCACTTTAATTATTAATTTTATGTTGCTTATTTTGGCCCGTTTTGACAACCATTTTGATGCGACGTTTAAACAGAGCAGCCATTGACAGTTTGATGGTTATAGCGTACGGTGCGAACTGGCTTACAAATATTTATTTTTCTCATAAGTTAGTGAATTGTTTGTCGTAAAATTGGTGATATTTGGTACAAGAAAGGTCATATTATGTGTCGATATACGCATAGTAGTGTTCTGATCAATTTTAAAAGGAATATTCAGCCAAATTCAAAGTGTGTTATTGTTCCGAGTTTCGGCAGGAGCCTACAACATTGAGCTGTCAAAAATGATCATTTACTGTGTACCTATTTTCGGCATCATTTGAAGTGAAAAATAACCTGTTTATCGTGATTTTAAAATTCCGAACAAGTTATAATAAATTAAATAAGCATAAAATCTTTAATATGTACCACTTTTCATTGTTTTACTGTTCTGATTCTCTTAATCACAAAACCTGCCGAACGATTGGCTGACAGCAAAGCTGCCGAAAAAAAGCACAATTTATTTGATATTTTAGAAAATACGTAATGAAATGGTGTGTAACTTCGTATGTGAATATCAAATAAGTACACTTTCACTACAAAATTGTATTTTGTGAAATTTTTTACCGCATTTGTGCAGAATTTCATATTTTTAGCTACCCTGCCGAAAATAGGTACACTGCCGAAAACTGGTACAGTTACCCTAATAAGATCAACTGAGCGACATGGTTTGTTCTATGGCAAGCAACATTAAGCTGTGGAAGCGACCGTAGTAGAGCTGTTGGAGCATAGATATACAGTGGAACTCCGCATAACGAGTTCAATCCGTTCCAGTGACTCACGCGTTAATTCAATTTCATTTCATTTCGATTAATTTATTTCCTTCACAGTCTGTGTTTAAGGTTTCACTGAGTATCTTAGCGTAACTTAAATATAACTACAATAATTGAATGATGTAGAGAAGTAACAAATAATAAAAAAGTATATTGAAGGAGAAAAAAAGTAAACTTAAACTCGTTATCGCAACTCGTGATCGTAAACACAAAAGCTCGTTATGCGAGAGATTCTTTTCCATATAATTTGTATAAAAAGTGAAGTAAATGGTTCCAGGACCAGAAAATATGCTGGTTGAAAGGATTTATATGAGGCTCAAAAACTGACAAATGTCTTCATAACACTAGAAATTGGTAGATCATGCGATGATCAAATCTTAGTATCGAAATGCAACAAAAAAACACTCGTCAATATACCACAAACTTGTGCACAATTATTCGGCATTTCTCCTGTTGCCAGTTTTATATTAACGATTATAACGATTCTTAGTGTCGGAACTCATGTGCCTGAATGATAATCTTAATAAAAGAAATGCTCAATGTTAACCGATCGTGATGCGAAATTTTACTCGTTAAGAGAGGTTTTTGTTGAGCATTTAGATAGGATCGTTATGCGAAAAACTCATTATAAGGAGTACTCGTTATGAGAGGTTCAGATGTATAGTGATTTTTAACTAAGAATAAGATGATGAACAAATGATGATGATGATGTTGACCCACCTCTGACCCCTACATAGAAAATTGAAAAGAAGTAAACAAACTCATTGTAGAGATATATATTAATCCACTAAGAGTGATAAAGCTACATGATTTTTAGAAATGTTATTGAACTGGTTTAAGTCGGTATCGTGGTAGTCGTCAACTCGTATGGCTTAACAACAGGTCCGTCACGGGTTCAAGTCCCAAATAGATCGTGCCGCAGTACGTAGGACTGACTATCCTGCTATGGGGGAGAAAGTAACCCATAAGTCACTGAAAGCCAATCCCACAAGTGGTACAGGCAGACCTTGACCGACAACGGTTGTTGAGCCAACAGAACAAGAAGAAGAATTGGTTTATGCAGTAAAGTAGTAGTGTTTTCATTAAATGACATGTGTGCAGCAAACATAACAGGGGTTTCGAGAATTATTTTGACATGTTCAGCGAGTTGTTGTTTTGTTCGGGCATATAATTGACTATTTTGTCGAGATATTGAATACAACATAATACAGCACAAATAGAATACAACATATTTGGATAGAAACATGTGCGAAATTATTTTTTTTTAAGTTAAATTGTTCATTATTGACTATACCAAATAGCCATTTAAAGAAAAAAATATTGGACCCTCCAAATATAAATAAACAAAATAAATAAATAGCATTTTACAAGGGTTTTTTTGTTGAAAATTCACTAATATTCATTCGGATAAAAACATGTTTTAGCTCTGTTGAAAACAATAATTATATTCAATATGTAAAACAGTTCAATGTCAAATATGATTTGTACAGTCAATTGGGAAGAAGAAATGGTTAAATAAACTGTAATGTTGGGCTACTAAAATAGAGTTGTAGTGTGTGGAGGATTGCTCTTGCCTTGCCGCTCTTGCCGTGCCTAAACGATATACCCAACTACAGAACAGCTCATATCAAAACCCACTTTGACCATCTGGTGTGCAACGGACACAGGTACAGGGCTTTATAAGGGTAAGTATTTAGCGTTGGAAGCTTGCGCACTAGCGGCTTTCTTCCAAATCGGGCAAGGCCGTCCTCAATTCGCGGGATGGAGAATGAAACGAAGAAAAGATAAACATGGGGGTCGAATGACGAGCTTTACACATAGCAACTCCCTCAAAAGCACGTGGACGCTAAGGGTGTAGTAAGCGTATGACAAGCCTTTGGATGCACGATGATGATAAATGCATGTCGATGAGAGCAAAGAGAAGAGCTACTAACTTATACCCACCGTGTGGGCACACATACTTGTACAAGCTGAGGCGCTGGAAGTTGTTCATGTTCCCTTGGTCGAATCGGCGGGAACCCGACCCCACGTCGTCGACGGTGCACTTCGAACACGCGGCGAGCAAAACAAAAAAAAAAACAGACTCTTCGTTGGCTGGTATCTACAGGTTTTGGTGTGTTTTTTTGTGTTGCGGCAGACAGCCCACGGATCCAAGCCCGCCGTGTGTAGTCGGGGTGGGAGTTTCTACGGTGGCAATGTTGCACCGTCCTCGACGACAGCATAACGGCGACGGCTTTGCCATATTTGGTGCTGCCCGCGACACAACATTTCGTCCCAAGACCTGGAGGCCGGCGTCTGCGTCTGGAAGTTGACAACCTATACCGACTGGACACAGTCGCGAGCCCACTGCCTAGTGGGCACAAGGTTCAGCAAAATGTAATGGGCAAGGTCGATTGTTGCGACAAACAGGCGGATTTCTCTCTCACTCTTTTATTCACACTGCACTAGGGTATGGATAATCCAACATTCGTACAACTACGCACCAAACACTAATTTCGCACGCGAGCACTTTTTACCTCTAAGCGAGTACGGCGATTGTTGACTAAAATCAACTAAGTAGTTTCATTTGTTACTTTACGATAGAACACACCGATACGGGTCTCCCTTTTTACATCCTTACTTATCGAACGATTTTTTGTTAGGTATTGCCACCGTATTCGATACTCATTGTAGATATTTGCCCAATATAGTTTGCAGAGCACAGCTGACCCTATTTAGGCAATAATAGAAATCCTTGCTACCGTAACCACTAATTTGCGCAAGCAAAAAGGCTCCAATAAACACACACACACAAACACAGAGGCAAAAGCAGCCCCAAAGCCAAAAAATAGGTCCATCCGATGATGGCATTCTTACTCGTACTAATTTCTGGCTTTCCAAACAACACTGTTCACCGCGAAATTGACCACGAAACGATGGTGCTTCTCCCACCGACCAGTATCGTGGTCTGACTGGCTAACCTAATTTTTCATCGACCAACCGTTCCCGGAACACGGGTCCCGAAAAGACACTGGTGCATTTTCTTGGCGCTTTACCTGCGAACGCTTCAAGCAACTCCACTCGTTGGTGGCGTTGGGCCTGCCATCAAAGGCCATCCGAGCGGGTGCGCTCTAGATAAGGATGCATATCGTTCAGTACACTATGGGGTCCCTCCCTCCTTTCCCCGATCCCTTAACCACCTCCGTCATCCAATCATTGCCTTCAATAACCGCGTACTACAGCCCCTCATCGTACTCGAAACGGAACGATGCAATCGAGTACAGGAAAACAACCAAACACCAGTTACCATAACAAACAGCGCTAGTTGGTGGTAGAATGTTTACAGGGTAGGAATACCTGGGCGGACGGTGCTATAAACAGCATGCTCTTCCCTGGGAAGGGTGGCTGCACCAAGGCGACGCAAGTGTTTGAAACTCGTAATAGTGACACTAACCGTTTGCCCGTCCCACCAGGCGATTGAACTAGGTAGGGACGAAGTGTAAACACGAGACCTCCGCGGGTGCGACTCGGAGCGAGAGTGAAAATGCTCCAATGTGAGAAAATAAAACCAATACATGAAAATACTAGAGCCCCACGAACGGTTCGATCAACATTTGCATAATTCGTCCTTTTTCGTGCGCACTGTTAGAAAAGTTTGCACCGTAGAATTTCGCTGATTAAACGAAGCCTCCCTCCTCGGAACCGATTGGAAAATCATACGGACAGTGTGGGAGAACATTGAACTGCAGTCGCACTCATACACTGAAAGGTTTGAGGGGTGGTTTTAACCGTTTTAGCTTTCACCCACACTATAAAACCATTCATAAAATCCACGATCCACGATGATGGCTCATGCAGAGCGTTTTTGGCTGGCGATGTTTCACGAGGGAGGATTGTAGTGGTTTGGCATTTTGAATCACGGACGTTCGTCTGCCATTCACGGCACATTTGACGAGTCTTGGACATTCCTCTTCCATTTATATGCATTCTGATGACACATTGTGTGCAATAAAGCAACATTTACATATTTACTTAGCAGTCTACTTCTGTACATACATTAACTGTATTTTCATGCGCGCGCCGTTCTCCTAAGGAGAAATCGCTGTGACTGATTGGTATGCCCATAGCAAGATATGCTAGAAGTATGAAAGACTCAGTCTAAACGAGATTTGAACCCATGAAGGGCATATTTTTTATCTTAAGATTGCTCTTGAAGTCCGACCAACAATTCTTACTAACAATTCTTACTAGTTAAAATAGTAGAATAACAAATTTTAAAGAATGTGTGAATAGAGATTCGTTTTGAAATTTTGTATTTTGTATCACACTTTTACAAATTGAAAATAATACTGAATACTGAACTGAATATCTGTCTTTAATAATCACCTACAGCGACAACCAAAAGCGATTGACCAATGTGAACAAACATTAATAACGACACTAGGGTAAATGTACCAACAGTGGTGCAATTTATAGTGGTACAGATGTGTTTTAATGGATTTAAAGTGTCAGGAAGGAAAATTTTTGAATATTTTAACACATAACAAATGGAATATGTATTATCTTTGCAATCACAGTCATGTTTACCATGAAACATATCAAATTTACGAAAAAAATACATATTTTTGTGACCAACTCGTTGTACCTATAATGGTTCCTATAGTCGTCATATTGTGTTCCTATAGTGGTGGTAAACAAAGATGCCTCAAAACAGTGTGTAACATCAATTTAACTTAAGTTTTGAAGCTGTGTTTGTGTGAATAACAAGGATTATTGCCATTAGATTGATTTCTTTCGTAGTTTGATCGTAAAAAATGTATGAATTTGGTGAATAAAGTACTGAATAACACCTGTCGTCAACCCACAACCAGAAGAGTTTGCTTGATTGCTTGATTTTTCACTCAGTCAGATAAGCGAATTTTGGCCTTTGTTTGGCAAATTACTTGCAGAAAACTCATTTCTGTTGCTTATTTTAGTGAAAACAGTACGACATGTCAAAAAATGTCATCGAAAAAAATCTAAAATTACCTGTTTTTATTGATTTTAAAACTAGGACCACTATAGGAACATACCTGTTTGGTGTACCCATAATGGCAATATCGTAAAAAACACTTAAATATACCTAAATATGGTCAAAAGGTAATGAATTTGAATAAAACAATATCATTTGATAACAATTATGTTAAAAAAATAATAATTGCGTTGTTATATGGTCATTTAGAACGTTAACAAAAATATGAGTATCGTTATGTTATCCTAAGGATTTTCGAAAAATGTTGATACCATTCACAAAATTATGAATTTTTCGGTCACTATGAAACGGAATGGCCCCATTTAACTTTTAAATCCTTTGTAAAAGGTTAAAGAACATTTCACACTATCATAAATAAATTAACTACTGTTAATTTATCGTATGTGACGCATTTTAGTGCAATACCACTACTATTGGTACTACCACCACTGTAGGTACGTTTACCCTATAACAATTATTCTAGGGCCTCTAGATAAAAACAAACAGACATGTCAACGCCAAAACAATGTTGCACTATCAAATTGATTAAACATAAACATAGTTTTTTAAACAACCTTGTAAACCTTCAATATGGGTTCAAATAACAGCATCAATTAATTACATCCATAAATAGATATTGTATAAATAAACTTACCCACAAACAATTAATTTGTTGTTGTAGTTGATACCAGAAGCTGTGGAAAGCATACAGTCTATCGCGGCATTGCACTGATGTCGGCGTTAATCTGTAAAGGAAAGAATTAAAAAAAAAACAAACCCCAATTATTGATTTTAAGCACAAGCACAGCCACAATGAGATTGAGCTAGAAATAATACGGTAGCATTAACCTGGCGTTTACATAAATCACAGATTATGTTGCACACCAAATGATTTGAACCATTATACAGCGTACATGTAACAGCACTTACCACGATCGATCTATCGATCGCTACGTTATGACGGTTTATTGCTTAATTATGTGAATATTTTATACTCGTGCTTCAACTAACGCAATAATCAAGCCCCAGACTAGTTGTCGACCACTATTGGCTGGAGGAGACTTTTATTCTAGAATGGTTAATTAGGAAACGAATCAGACTATATATAGTTGTATATAAGCTGCCGGATAAACTATGGGTTGCACAAACACCAAATAAGGCGTTTGTTGTAAGATTTTTAACCGTCTAATAATTCTTGAGAGGAATGCACAAAATTTAGGAAACAAAAGGGAACAACCCAAAATTATGGAAACCCTTTGCAACTCACACAAATTGTTCACAGTTTAGCAACGCCCGTAAAAGCTACAAATTGTAAACGACAACCACATAATCTCTTTCGATCAATTAATTTCGTTAAATTGTCCAATCCATAATAATGTCTGGTTAAAAATAGTTTCATTAATCACTACGTCCGCTTTCACCATTGGCCGTTGCTTCCGCCTGAGTGCCAAAGCTCATTAGACACGTTCGGCGTCACAACTATCAGCACTTCCAAATCTCATTTGGTGCCATTTTCCTTATCGCTATTTCCGTCACAATTGCGATCAATCATCGCGCTTTTAGCAGCTTTTATAGTAAGGTGCGCTATTGTCCCATGTCTGGCTATGTCGATGCTATCGATTTTCCAAACTACCAGGTAGAGAAGATTTTAAAACGTTCAACGTTTGCAAACAACTAGTAAATCTAATAAATCTAATAAACTAGTAAATAAAAAAAAAAGTAAATCTAATAAAACAAAGTAACGGTCTAGCTTTTCACAGAATAGTATTATTATCAAAAATGTCACAATTCATTTAACAGAAGTAAAAAACTTTAACTAAATAACAAGTTGGTTGCGATTACGATCGATTTTTTTTAAAATAAATATATTTGCGATAATATACCCCAGCCAATTAACAAATATATTGGAAACAAATCTTTTGAAGAAAATACTTTGAAAGAGAAAAGAAATAATACTGTTTCTTAACGATTACACCAAATTAAATTAAATTGAGCGAAATACAAAAATTGTTCACGATCAATTTTGTCGATCGACACTCACGCACAACGTGTTTGTGATTGAACTTCCTTTCGTTTTGTTGTCTGCAGTAGAACATTCGCTACAATTCCATTTAAAGTACAAACGGCAAGTCCTTTCTATTATTAGACGCCAGTAAGCATCAACGTTTGATCAGACCTACTGTACTCACTGACTGCCGGTACCATCTTGTGTGCAGCGTAGGCCAATGAGTAACTTTCGAGTGAAAGAAACGCGAAAAACATGCGTGCACTACCGTTACATGAAGTCATCGCCCAAATTCGGCCGTATTTTGCATACGAAATGCCGTTGGCGCTGGAACAAAGCAGATTAGAATCCGGCCGACATTTAAGAGACCTTACGGTGCCGTCCTGCGGTGGTAGCGACATGCGCCGGTGCATACCTAATTGCTCGCCGGATGATCGACGACGGCTGACAGGGCAAACAAGCCATGCTTGCCGTTTTCGTCCCAAGAGCTTGGAATTCCGATTGATCGGTTGATTGCTTCTCCGTTTTACGTTTGTCGCTCTTACACTTGGCTGACAGCGGCGTTGACAAACCAAAGAAGCGTGAGTCACAGTCACATATTTTTGGTGCGTAAGAACGTTCCTCTAAGAGCCTATAGAAACAGCGCAAAGGAAATGAATGCTGAATGTTAACCAAATTGGAGCACCGGAAGCATGGTGTGGCTTATAAATAGAATTTTGTTATAGCTGTAGTAACATGATTTTAAAGAAACACAACTGCACATACTAAGTATGACATGTAACTGGACTCAACGTTTGAAGCAAGTCTAACAATAAATTTTAAATATTTAGTCCATTAAGTAAGCGCCGAAAAAGTAAGAAAGTAGGTATTGTTAAGCAAGTGACAAAGTGTTCCTGATTCTGCGACGAGTCTTTGTACTGCTCGTACGGGTCCTTTGGTGAGATCTGTTTTAGTATGGGTGTGAAGTGTAGCATTCTTCTACGAATGTGATCAAAACTTGTGTAACGGACAGTTTAAGAGCAAGAGCACGACACGAAGAGTTATTGCGATGATTTTCAAAAATACTTGTCTATAATGTGATAAACCCAAATGACTTTAGCTTTTATCTTTACCTGAACATTTTTCAAACACTAACAAAACGATTGTGGACAACTTTTCGTCTCTATCTTTTCCCTATAGTACCACAACTTGTAATAATTACACACATGGAAAGCGTATTAAACTCAAAATTCAATGAAAACATGGAAATTCATAAATATTTATGAAAAACCATAGCATGATTTGTATCTTCTCAAACACAAAATCTCAAACAAATACAAATTGAAGGAGATTATGGTAAATATCATTAAACAATTGGTCATTTATCACGTATCTCGGGAATAGAGTGATGAATTCTGAATTAGCATATAGAAATGCTGACATGAGAATCATTATCATAATATTAAAACGTGCTCAATTATCAGCTTTGTCATAATATGAAGAGTCCCTTGACATCCCGAAACTCCGAAACGAAGGTAGACACCTTTATGCAGGGAAATACTGCTAACGTACATCAACACTACAGTGCCTGTCAAATGTAATAAGTGCTTTCTGAGCGTGAACCTAGATAGACATAAATCCTTTGCCACCAAGGAAGCCGGTTTACCCCTAACGCCACCAGAACAGATTGCGCACTCAATAAGCTCATCGTCCGGTGATTTTCCTGCTTCCTGTTTCCACAAGGAAAGGAGGCTTTGCTGTGCTAATTCAATTGCAGCACTGTACAGCTCGTAGCACACTCGAAGCACACGGGTAGCTCGGGCAAGCTGCTAGAGGAAATTTCGGTCGTTCAATCTAGAACCCGTCCATCAGGCGCACCAACTGTCAGGTGCATGTGGCGTTGTAATAATGCAATTTGGGTTCCCCGTTCCATCGCATCCATCAATACGGGCGCGTACACACCTTCCGATGTAGGCACAGTAGCTGTCTCAAACTCGCTTTAGCACCCGTTACGCGGATCAAACACGAAGGAAAGCTGCTGCTGGTCTCGAAGCAGTCAAAGAAGAAAAGCATAGGCAACCATCCCCATTTTCACGGCCTGACGTGTTAAAATGCGCTCCATCAAAGCGACGAAACAAGGTCACGATGGACGGGAACCGGGTCCTTTAAAGGCAGGTTGGGCGGGTAATTTTGCTTTTCTCTTGCCAAAAACCGAAAGACCACTTATCTTGCACGAAGCCGGTTTGCACGAAATTTTGCACCGCTGCTAGTCGAAAGTGTTGTGCCATCTGGAACGAAAACTTACGCTATGCTCCCTGCAACCAACCAACCAACCAACCCAACAATACATCCATCAATAACTTATCAAATTATCGATTTACTCACTCACCAGTACTCAGTGGTGTCTGACCAGAAACTGGTGAGATTATGTGATGCATGTGTACGTTAGTGAGCCGACAGTCAAATAAGGGAAGGCACCGGAAAGAACATTTGCAGTCGAATGTCAAACATCAACTAGCGAAACTCTTGTGTCAAGAATTACCCTTAAACCCTTAAACCATAAAAAGCCCAATCAAAGTGACAATGGAACTGGGTGGTGGTATTTTGCTACTTCACACCCATCAGTAAACATATTCAGTCTGGTGATATCCTCCACCGCACCTTTTCCAGCAATCCACCAACCACACATTACACACCTTTGTCTACGCTCCAATGTTACGATCAAACGACATGGAAATACGCAATTGCAAGCGTACATAGTTATTCAATGTTGTCAAAAGTGGTGCATTGCTTGCTATTGCTGCTGCTGCTGCTGCTTTTCCAATACAACATCATTATTCGGCAACGCGCAAATCGGGGCCAACTGATTGGTATCATTCAAATGCGGTAAACACCATCGAATGACGGCATTCAAAGAGCATATACGTGTGGTTTGAAAAATGGCCGGAAGTATTTGGCGTAGGAATTTGCTAAAGGCAATCTTTTCAACAGCGTCCATTGCTCCGTTGTTGTGGGTGTACAGGGTTCAATACATTTATACGCTCCATCCACTGTCAACATCGGCCGTACATGTCAATGTTGCTATGTTGCAGAAGGGGGAAATGGTTAAAAGCAAAACATAAAATGTAATTCATCACAACAAAATGAACCATCGCTAGATATGTAACACAAAAACAAACACACAAACTTAAACGAATGGCAATCGGCAATATGTTCACCCATGATCGTCTTTCACACTTACAATTATCGAAGTTTCTGGGGAAAGTATGAATAATCTACCTACAAGCAAACGTTGCACCAGTGCACCAGAGAGTATGCGGCAATAATAGTTTAACCGTTGTTTACATTGCATTTGCCAAACACTGCGCACACTGAAACTAGTTAAGCAGCGTAAAAGAAGCGTTATGGAAATGCGTGTAATGTGCGAAACAGTGAAACAGTTTCCTACGCTACCTTGCTCCCCATTGCTTCATAACCCAGCGCCACTGAAAGCGCATTTTGCGATTACTTAATCATTTTCACCCCATGCCATTAGGTGTAATGGGGGGTTGCGCTTTGCGCTTTCTACCAACCATCGACCGCAATCGGGCCATTTCAGCACAACTGCGACCGTCATCGAGCCATGGTCAAAGAGACACGTCACACTGGCTGGCTGATCATTTCTTTCACACAACGCCCTGCCCCCAGCACTGGACGGCCGCGTTTGTGTGCTCAAGAGAGAGCATATTGGCTGAAACCATGTAGCTAAATAGTAACAAAATACAAAAGTTAAGGTTTAAGACCTCCCTAACACCGCGCATAACTTCCTACTCGTTGGTTCCGGCGATCACGCACGCGTTGGTTTCATCCGAGCGCCAAAATTTCATCCCAAACGTGACGATAACAAATAAAGCAACACCCACACTTGCTTCGAAAGCGAGTGAAAAGTGTGGTCACGGTTGAGGACTTCAATGATGGAAGTGTTTCACATGAGATGATGCCGATGCCGGTACGAACATTACACTGTTCATAATTGCTTGAACATCGGTCAAGCGCGCTCGATGCTCGGACAGATGGGGTAAAAACAATTATTTTCGGCACTTAACATCGGAAGAGGAGGAAACAGTTGAACAATTTAATGTTGCTGCGGACAGTTCGAGTTGTAGTCATTTAGTTGTATTATTCTTACGGAAGTCTTATTTCTTATTAATGGTAAAAGCATTAACTTGTAATAATATTGAAAATGTAAAAACACATTTTAAATTGGCGGCTTCGGCAAGAAAATTAAATAATTTATTTTACATTCGATGATTTAAATGTATATTTAATGTTCTTGTATGTTATGCTTTTTCAATATTTAATCAACACGCTGACTATCTAACTTCATCCCACAAGAAATCAGTCGGCGAAACATTAATTTCTTCAAAGTCCCAATGTTTGCTCCAATCCACGCCATACCGTGTTTCATTATACTTTCCGATTTACCATCCGAGTGCCTCATTTACTACTTCTCACCCTACCGATTGCTTGATTATCGAATGACCAATTTGCGCATAAAAACGTTCGGTCAATATTTGCCTTGCGTGCCAATGTGGTGACGAACGATACATGGCCAAAATCGATTGCCTGCAGGCATCAAATAGCGCTTCTCTTGTTTGAACAGCGAGCGCTCATCGAAACGCAAACAAACGTATGAACTTGAAGCGAGGAAAAAAAAGTGGCAAAAATCCTCCCAGCCCAGAGGGTGCGAGATCGCGGAATGACCTAGACACTGGGATGAAGCACAGCGGCACAGATGCTTGAACGCTACTCCAATGGTTGGCGATTGTACGCTATCCGATGAGCCGTGCAGCAATTGTAACAAGTCGTAAAAGATCGCTATCGAGTCGTTTTTGGGTTCGGGCATTGCGAGCGAAATCGTAAATGCAGCCGCGATATTAAATGCAGGCGGTTTGTTTGTGCGTTAACCCGCGTACATTGAAGTTGCGCTGTCCGTGAACCGTGAAGGGATAGTACAGTGTAGTGCATAAATGTTCGATAATTTGTTTTTTTAAGTACAAATTTACGAAGCTCAAAAAAGTTTACGTCTTTTTAAGGATAATATAACTTATAGCTGTTCCTGAAGATGTTCTCAAATATAAAAAAATATATTATCAACAGTGCTGCAAAATGTTACTGTGAATGTCATAAAAAAATCTGACTGAAACAAAATCCATATCAGCGTCACGTACTCAATCGTGATAATCAGAGGTGATACTCAGAACGGTTGGTGTGACCAATACATGCTCATGACATGTTTGTGACCATCGCTTGGTCAGTCACTATGTCACGACTTTTTTTTGCTGTGATCAGTTTTGCAAAATGACATAGTCATGACAAATTCCGGCTGAAACAAAATCATCTCAGCGTCACGAGCTCTACTGTAATGATCAGCGGCGAGCCTCAAACAGTTGGTGCGATCATCACATGCTTGGTGACATTGTGTGCAACCAACTCTTGGCCAGTCACTTGGTCGCGACATTTTCAGTCGGTGAACATCGCGATGGTCATGGGAGATATGCGGTGCGTGCAAGTGGTTCCAAGGAACAAAATGAACATGTTTTCTCGCTCTGTTTGACCCGACATATAATCAAAACAGATAGAGGGAGAAAGCATGCTCATTTTGTTGTTAAAGCCCACGCGCCAAGTATATTCCAAGAATGTCGTAATTATCATTGGGAGAAAATGTCGTGACCAAGTGAGTGACCAAGAGTTGGATGCTAATCAAAATGTCACCAAGCATGTTATTGATTCTCCAACTGTTTGAGTATCGTCACTGATCATCTCAGTTGTGTACGTGATCTGATTTGAGCTTCGTTTCAGGCATGAGTGTTGATGACTGAAACAGTGGTATTTGACAGCACTGTTCACAGCCAGAAAAAATCATGATTATGCTTGCACCGGCATTAAGCTAAGCTTGTCAGTCAGAGTATCGCGTTGGACTTAAGAATTCACATGTCGTGTTTAGCATGTCATGACGCACTTTTATTGACTATCAGCAATGAGCATCACGCTACCACGAATATGTTCATTGTTTCGTTAGTGAAAATCTCGTGATACTCATGACATTTTGCAGCACTGATTATCAGCACATACAATTAATCATTTATATCACATGTTATATATTTTTAGTTTGGCAGAAAACAAACAGGGTTTGGGTAATGTAGTTTTTTTAACACCACACCAAACACCTTCACAAACCATCCAATTGCTAAGGGATTGTGTGAGCAGCCATTAAACATTATGTTAAAGCAAACATTAACAATTGAAAAACAAACAACTCAACAACATCCCACGCCCGATCACGCTCATTTCAGAATGACATGAGAGAGGGTTTTATTTAGGCTGTCTTCTGTTCGTCTGTGTTTAGCAAACAATTATGACCAGCAGTGTATGCAAAACAATTTTAAGTACCCCCAGCGGAAGCCGGGTAAGCATGTTGAGTGGATTACTCGATCCAAGCGTTTGAGCGTTTCAGGGGTGTAGTAAACTCGTCAACAAGGAAATGAACAGTGCTGTTGCACACTACTAGTTTAAAATAAATACATGGTTTGAACACCTACTCCATCTTCGTCGTTAGAAAACGTAAAAGAAATCACAGATCACCAAACACAAAACATGCCTTAGAAAAAGTGTCTCTCATTCTGTAACCAATTCCCCGTCGCAGGATTTACCGATGGATCGATAACGCTGCTTACCCATTCCCACACATTCGCTCCTTGTCCAACGGACCAAGATTGGCACTAGACATGCAACTCCTCCTTTCGGCGCATTGTCTCCGTGCAAAGTTCCCGCTCGAAGGTGACATCGGTAGCAGATAATTGTTTTGGCCGCTGGATTACAGATTATCGGATTATGCAGGTCACTACCACCCGTCGCCGTTTCGATTCTCGTTTAGAATGCAAATGGGTCATGGGAATACGTGCTTTGGGAAGGTGTTTGGGTTTGTTTAGCCTCCCCGTCGTCACTCCCACCACTCCTTTTTTTCCACCCCCTCACACATAACCAAATCGTTTCCACTCCAGCCCGGTCGGCCCGTTGGTTGGCCGGCCGGGCTTCTAAAAATATTATTATGTGCCTTGCAAGAACAAGAAACAACCATCGTCGTGTGCGGGAATGTTTGAAGCGCCATACCATTGCTGGGTGCCGAACTTAAATGCCACCGCAGAGAGAGAGAGAGAGAGAGAGAGAAAGAGAGAGAGAGAGAGAGAGAGAGAGAGAGAGAGAGAGGCAAAAGAAAGAAAAAATACGATCAAACATTCCCGTGCCTTCTGCTTGGGCTTCTCATCCCCCGGATGGTACAGATAAAAGGATTCTTTGTGGCACAATAACCTATCACTTTATGGTTCCAACACACGGAGCGTAAAATGCGAACACATTTTGTCGCCTATATGGAGCAAATTTTTATTCCAAATATTTTATGGGTAAGCTTTACGCAAACGGTACACTGCTACCGAGTTTTTGTGAAAGAAATGTGCTCCTTGCCACAGAACACAAAAAACTTGTCTTAACGATTGTGGCCGGTTGTTTGTATGCCGTATGTCGCTTACTAATCGGTTTGTTCCGTGTTGGCATTTCTGAATAGCGGTCTACTAAACAAAGCAACGATAATTCAGGATGATTATGAGACACTGGCAGATATAATTGTTCTAATGTATGCGAAAAGAGTCCACCGTCGCATCGCCTTGCCAAACACAGACGAGTAATTGGCTCATTTGAATAAACTTGTCTGCAAGCAACGAGTGAAATGGAAAATAATTTTGCTGCTGACATAGAAGCGATTGTTTTGTTCAAATTTTAAAGTTACCATTTGATATGCCATTTTATAAATTGCCTCAAATTATTTAAAGAGGGTAGAGCGAGAAATTAATTTAAAATGAAGAGAAAATGAAGAAAAAGAACTATTCGCAAAGCAGAACCTTCCTCAAGTGTGCTTCCACGCAAAACGTAAACTTTGCCCATTAAAATCGACTCACCTACAAAAAAAAAGTCAACATTAACCCTTGCTTACTTTTCGAAGAGTGGAAATTAGTGTAACCCCTTGAACAGAACCCCCGTCGTGGCGTGTGCCGCATGTCGCAGAGGTTAGAAAAGCATTGCCCCTCATCGTTTGTTAAGGACGGCCACATTCTTAAGGCTTCGTGGCTGGTTGACATGGGAACAGAATAGTCAAAATTAATCGTGGCCCCGGCCGCCCATACAACTAACTCCCCCTTTGTACCCCATCCTGACCTCTTCTGCCCGACCATGCAACGGGACGGCAGCAGACCGGAAGCGTAAATTCGATCCTGCTTACGTCACCCGTTTGCCGCTTGTAATATTCACTTTAACTAACTTCCGTTTACGTGGCTTTGCTCCGTACTGTCCTACTTCTTGCCTGGGCTCCCAACCGCCCAAACACGCGCCCAGGACTGGAAACTTTGTTTCCTTCCATTTTATCATACCAAACAAATCGCAAACACTGCCCAAGTTGATGTAGGTTACGGTGGAACGAAAACGAGAGCCTAACCGAAAACACAAACTCACACTCCCCGGAGCAGGTAGTGCAGGCCTTGTTTGCGCTCTTGATAACGATCAAGCGACGTGCGTAGGCTGAGATTTGCATATGTTGCTGCAGGAGCTGCTCACTTGCAGCCTGTGTCACTGTGTCACGTTAACCAACAAATGATCAACTTCTAAACCAGAACAAACACAGGAGCTCCGAGACAGGGAACACAATAAAACGGGACTCATAAAAGCGTATGATATATGTGTGTAGTGGCACTGGTTTTGTTATACTGCATCGCAATAACTTTATCTCACGTCCTTCTCAACCAACACAGTCAAAACAAGCTATCGTGTCGTCACCAAAGGAATCACGGGCACACACACGCATAAACAACAACAAAAATCTTTGGAAAGTTCCAACACGGCGTGCCTTACGCTCCAAATCTATCCCCCCCTCCCCTCGTTCCTGTTCTTTTTTATGCTCAAACACACGCGGAAACGCACCTTTTTTATCATCCTTAATGGTAAAATGACGTGTATGGCCATGCAAATGGAATTTTTCGTTTCGTTTGGCCCCATTTACTGTTCGGCCTCGGCAGTAGGATCGATTGATTTGGGAACTGTCGAACTGCTACCAGATCGAGAAAATGTCATTAATGCTTTATTTTTTTCGAAATACGAAATACTTTGTTAGTTGAATGCTGGCACAACGCAAATCCTATGACCTTTGTGCGTGGTAGAACTTTCGGTCACACTTTTGGGGGCATTTCAACTGGCCATACCCGCCAATCGATAGGGTGTGATAGTGTTGCTAGCTAATGGTTTAAGCGCTGGCAGCTTTATATCAACGTTTGGGCACCAGTTTGTATCCCTGTCGTGAAAGGATTTCTAAATACTGTTCCAAAGGTACTAGCCTTGGTACGACTCATTAAACGTAGAAGAGTCCTTAAAAGTCCCCCCTGGAATGAACGAGGAATAAAGTTTTCTATTTGATATTTGATTGATCAGCGATAAATTTTATATAACATTCCAAAAATTTGTTCATTTATACTATTTGCAAAAACAAACTATTTAATTCCGATAGCTGCACACACACTGTCCACAAAAATTGACCACTAGCCAACTACTGCATGCGATGCCATGTCAAGGGTAAGCAGACACGAAAGCCATTGCAGTTTTCATGAGCATCGATTTTCTCTCACTATGCTATGACTTCCTGCAAATAAGCAGTTTCATCGACACGTCGATCTGGCCGGAGCTGGCTGGGCTGGGGTGGGGGTTTGGGACGAATAGAGGACGACTTCGTGTCTCTGGGGAGAGTGACTTGTCACACCGAATTGACATTCACGAGCCACTGCAGAAAATGGTTCGTTTGGCGATAGCTTGCCCAATCATAATAACATGCTGCGTACATTTTCAACTGCCCAGAGGTCATCGTCACCGGTGTGTCCTTGCTTGTTAGCAGAAGAGACAACTCTAAGATTATCACTAATTCTTGCCAGGCACGAATAAAGACCATAACGCCCAACGAGTGATTTTGTTTTCCAGCGAGCTCGTTTCCTTCTTATACGTGTGACACATGCTGGACAACCATTGTGGGTTTGGTGCTTTCCGGCAGTATTCTCATGGATAAATTGTTAAAGGAAAAGTTTGTGTGTTTTTGAGCAAGGAATTTGTTTGTGCCATGCCCGTGGCGCCTCGGTTCTTGAATTCTTTCGCTAGGCGACACACAAACAATGTATGGCACCACGTTGGGGGCACGGCAGGCGATCACAACGAGGAATATGACATCATAATCTAACACTCTGGCGACTTTGAAATTGTTCAACCATCGCATAGCGGCCAGATCAGCCCTGCCCCTTGCCAGAACGAAATGGAAGAGTCAGAACTGTCATTCCGTGTTGCGTACATACAGCGAGGCTCTAAACCTCGGGGGAAAGTTTTGCGGTGAAACGCCTTTTTCGTCCGCCAACGCCATGCCACTAAAAAGGGATATCACTGCACGCGATATTATAACCAGTGCGAACGATGTTTCCCTGTCCTTTTTTGTGTACACATTTAGCTATTCAGTTAAGAATTGTTTTATAATTAGCACAACACAAACCGGCTAAAGACAGGGGCAGGGACGGCGTAGATAGGAACGGCAAAAGGTACGTATCATCAAGTCAAGACTATAATAAGTTTATTGGAGCACACGATACGACTTTGATAGTCGGACACCGTTGCACTACCTACCCCCCCCCCCTTGCCCCGTTGATGGAAGTAAACTCTTGAGGTTTACGTTTTATTTTCCTAAGCGTGCACATTATGTTGCCGCTTTTAATTGTTTTTGCGTGAAAATGTGATTTCCATTCATGCAATGTTTTTTGCTATTCTCATGCTCATTCTAGCGAGCAGCCAGCCGAGGGGTATGAATGGGACCTGGTGCTGCTCGAGGAAAGAGTCATCCACGGTTCTTCAACAGTTCTAAACGAAGAAAATTTGCAAACCCGTTCTCTGCTCCATACCACGGGGGGGCCCCCGCACCAGTCCCTTAAACCTGTTGATGCTTTTTATGTGTGAATGGAAGGGGAAAGCGAGAGGGGAGAGGAAGGTGGGGGGGGGGTTTGGCTCGGTCTATTAACTATCAATCAAAGGTATTTTAATTTGCATCGGCTGCTTGAACGATTGATTGGTATCAATTATCTGTTTGGTTTTTCTGGTTGTTTTTAGTCCTTTTTTTAATGCTTGATAGCTGTCGTGATTTGAACGACCGTGTGCAAATTAGACAAACAAAACATGAATGCTGGGAAATTGTACCCATTTAGACAAGTGTTAATTGACGTTAATTAAAATGGGGCATGCCGTAACGGTTTCGTGTTAAATAATCAACATTATTCTACGATATAAGTAGCAATGGTTTAACATTTCACATGGTTTTAAATAGAGATAGACATTTAGAATAAAAAAATTAAAAAAATCATTGTTTTTTAATAGTTTTAGCAAACATTTTTGAAATTATTTAGCTTCTTCACTTCAATAGGTTCTCGTGTACGGTCTAAATGGCGTATATTGATGATTTTTCAAATAGCATTCACAAAACTATTGTGTGTGTGTTTGTGTATGTGTATGTACCATTTATGCGTTAGATGCTTCTAGTTTTCGGGTGGGGTGGCCAAAATGCATCAGACAAAACCGTTAAGCTAGTTGTACCGCCAACATAGCATGACGAGGAAGGGTGGCACAACATCAATTGGTTCTGTCCGGCATAGAATGTGTAATACACGTTCCGATGATCGTTTTATGGAGGCGTTGCTTTCCAGTAAACAGTTCAAATAATTAACTATATTTTAAGTTTGGGATAGTCTAATAAGCGTTTAACAAACTCTATGAGTCAATGAGTCAATAGCTTAGCAAAGCTGATAATATACCTATTGAATGCAATTACTTTTATTACCCTTTTATATACAAAACCACAAGATAAGATTTCACTTTAAGCCACCGAAAAGTCCTAATCAACTACCATGCCTGTTACTATCGTTATCGCCCATGGATCCATTATTTATAATAAAAAAATGCATCTGCAAAACGGCTTCAAGATAACTTATCGAAAAACACACTTACCGAGACGAGACGGTCTAGCCTGCGGAACGATTTGTCGCCTCGGACGCGTTCAACTGGGCTGGCAGCTATTAGCGGAATCCAATTTAACCACTACACTTAATGAAATTTCGGCTCCAACTGTACTCTTTCTCCGGACGCGGGTTCATGCGGCTGGCCGGCGCACACAAATAAATGGTCTCAATGGACACCAAACTTGACTAAAAGCACCAAATTTCGAACACTTTTACCACACACGCAACCAAACACAAGAATCACACCGGGATATCTGCAGTACGGAAAAATGTAAAAGAAAAAGCGAATGATAAGACCATTGCCGTGCGACGGGAACGAAAATCGAATCGAAATTTGTTGCTTCCGGAATCTCCGGGCTTCCTGTTTTCCCTGCACCGTGTTTGCACACATACACACACACACACGCACACAGACACGATGAGAGATTGCAGTCGGGTTCACTGCAGATTTTCCGAGCCGAATATTACTCTCGCAATAATGCTGGAGACGAGCCCACGTCGACGGAGAGAAGTCCGCGGAGATGCTACCGAAGTAGCTGACATCACCAAACAGGGGAAGGAAAAAAATACAGAAATAAAACAATACGAAAAGTGCGTGAAAGTTGCCGCACTCTGGTCGAAAAGGTATTTACAATCAAGTGTGCCTGTACAGGGAGTGTTTTTTTTTTGTGTGTGCTCAATTTGCACGTTTAGCCCGTTGCTAGGATGGAACAGTGCATACAGTTTACTTCGACCTAGGGTTGCAGTGATGAGGGCCAATTGTCAAAATGGTTGTTCACTGCAAATGCACACAATTGTTCAAGTTTTTTTTATTACTATCAATAAACACACTTTTGAATTACCACAAAGTAATGGCTAGTTCTAATGGCTAATTGTTAGAGTAAAGCAATTGAACTGAGTCTACTCCTGCCAGCTTGGCAAGGATAAGGTGAAGTTTGTTCAAGTACAAGGACAGGTGTGCATGTGTGTATAGAACGCACACAAACTCACTACGGCAATGACCGTGCCTCTTCGGGATTGTGTGAAAAGGGAAGCACAATTTGTCAGTGTCTTTGAGGAGGCAGGATGGCAGTTTTTTTCCCTGTTTGTTGCTCAATATACAAACAGCACGAGCTTTGGTACTGCTACTTATTTCTTCTACTTCAAACATGACTAATTTGCTTGAGCACGAACCATGCACCGTATTCGACACGCATCGATTGGTGTTCAAGTATATATGTTGTGAAAGGATCCATTCACCAAAAATACACACACTCTCATACACAATCACACACGTTACAGTGCGAAAAAAAGGAAAAATAACAATGCATAAAATTGGCAAACGCACTACTTTCTCGATGTTTCAGCAGTAGGCGATTGCTGGCTTGATTCCGCACACAAATCAGACAAATGGAGAACCAAGAGAGCGGAGAGGGTTGTGGAAAAAACTAACAGGAACCAACCACCCTCCTGCCTGGATAGTGCACGAAGACCGATCGGTGTGACACACGGAACCACATGAACCGCATCGATCAGATGTTTACCGCGAACTGCGCGCTGTGTGTGAGAGCATGCTATTGTTCCGCAGTCGCACTCCGGCGGATGGGTTCGCCGGCCGGACGGAAAGGCAGCGGGCGAAAAGCGAAGGGACCACCGGTGGAAAGAGTATTTAAAGCTGGCCCTGCAGGCGATGGTTCGTGTTTTTCTTTTCTTTTTTTCTCTCTACATCGCCCGGTGAGAATGACAGACCAACTGTAAACAAAAATGAGAGCAGAGAACATATGGTTGGCCACGAGCCCCGTACAACATGGCGAGGGTTTGTGACGTTCGAATATCGCTGCATCTCGCTCATTTTTACAACAAACGCAGCTCAACCTGATCCAGCCCTGGAGGACGCTATGCGATTCTGCGCATGATGCCGTACAGCATCTTGTATTAATCACCCTCTTGACAAAGCATGTGTTCGCCTCCACAAGCACACACCAAGCATGTTTTAATTTCCTTTTACAAACCATGCTAGAACAAAATCGTTAATGATGTTCCGGAGGATGCGCCACTCGTACGCAGTCCAACGCGTTTGATAATTCCGCTTGAAAAGAAAGCACATTGCGGATAAATGCCTTGTCAAGTAGGTGCTTGAGAGCGAAGTAATGTATGACCTATTGGCATCACCATCGTGGGGATGTCCAGTTTACCGTCAGCATGTGTGTGGTTAATGCCGGTTATGTGCGCTTTGACTCGTGATGTTGTTCGAATCAACCTGTTAGGTGCAAGAAAGCATAAGCGATTCTGACTCGTTCGGGCGCGAGTTCGGGTCGGGTTTGGACCAAAATAGGTTCAAGATTCGACCTAAACTCGCTGCACCATTGGTTCAGAGTCGCTTATGTTTTCTTACACTAAGCGTTTGGGTCGTTGATTCCGACTCCTACCTAGCGGATCTGCTGCACCCATGGCTTCTGTGGAAGGAGCCGATTAGCCGATTAGAACCCGTTTAGTGGTCGTTTAGTGGAGTTTTGGCACTTGAGAATACATTAATAAAAGCTCCGTTAAAAGTTTAATGCCGGCTTTACCCGGTTCCCCCAGCGCCTTAAGGCCACAAGCAAATGCAGACAGTACATAAAAAGCCACCATCGAATCAGCTGATGCAATATTGTAATATGTATGAGCAAGTGAGACGCCGGTGCGCAGATGCTAATATGGCACACACATGAAATGTAGGACCCCGTGGGGTCAATGAGGGGAAGGTGGAGGATAGGTGGATGAATTTATTTTTTGGCCGTTAAATGTTGCCCACCAACATAATTGCACACCAGCGTGAGCATTTTGGCGGCCTTCTTGAACCCTCAATTTCCCTCACAACGACTTACAAAAAGGCTCGCAATCGAGGGAAAATCGCACCGATTTGGAGCGTTGGCGAGCTCGTGAAAACCGCCTTTTTTGCACGCAAGGCAAGAAAGTGATTGCTGGTTGACGTCGGGTGCCGATGGTCAGGGCTGAGCTGCGATTGTGAATATTTTTAAATGTTGCATCTTTGAATACAATTTGAATTGTTAATTTTTGAACAATTTTTTAAAATTAGAAAAGTTTTTATCTATAAATAGACACCTATGTGTTTACGATCTTAACTGAATTGATAACGACATTTTTTTAATAACTTTGCGAATGTTTGTCTAAATTTAGCTTCACGCTCAGCCCTGGAGCGCTGTCACGAAGTGGGGTCATTTGGAAGGGTGGCTCTCTCGCGCAATCACGGTGCTGCTGTTTGTTTCGCTAAGCAGGAAGTAGAATGTGCTATGGTGCATTAGCAGCTGCTAAAACTCTCGAATTGTAGTGCAATACTATGAGCAATACAGATTCCGTTCGGGTCAAGTTGTTGTTTTTCGCGAAATCCCGGGAGCTAGCCGGAGTCTCTGGCACGGACGATTTCCTGGTGCCGCACGCTGAAATCAAGTGCTCCGAGCTGCTCGATCTGATCTGTAATCGGTACAATCTCTCCATCATCCGCAACAATGTTATACTAGCCCATAACGAGCAGTACTGTGCCGATCTGAGCGAAACGATACGCATACGCAACGGGGACGAGCTGGCTGTGATACCACCCATCTCCGGAGGGTAGACGTTGCCGCGACGCATCGAGATACAATAGATCATGAATTATCTAAAGTTAACGTTTGATAAGCTGGACGTCGGGGCGCTGAACGATCAGGTGGCGCACGAAAGCTGCGGTGCGGTGTCATTGTTCGTCGGCACGACCAGAGATAACTTTGAGGGCAAAACCGTCGTATTGCTGGAGTACGAAGCTTATGAAGCCATGGCGATCAAAACGATGAATCTGCTGTGCGAGGAGGTTCGCGCGCGCTGGCCGGATGTGGTCAACATCGGCATACACCATCGGCTGGGGACGGTTCCGGTAAAGGAAGCGTCCGTTGTGATAGCGATAAGCTCGCCGCATCGCAAGTCCAGCCTAGAGGCGGTGCATTTTACCATCGACGAGCTGAAGAAATCCGTACCTGTTTGGAAGAAGGAGCTGTACGATGGAGAGGGCAGCTCAGAATGGAAGGAGAACAGCGAATGCACATGGTCGAAGAAGTACAAGGACAACCATATACTGTAGCAATGAGGTTTCGCAAACCGAACATAACGTTTAGTGACGAAAGCAGCCTAGCGGATCAAAGTCACTATAATTTGCACTGGTGGCAGCAACACTACTTTTCATGCATGACTGATCACATGCAATCAAAGATTGTATAGAGGAACAAAAAGGGAAGAATTTCCAGCAACGAACAATCGGAACGGGTAGGAAAATCACACGGTGCTTTCAATCAACTTCAACGACATTGCCGATAGATTTAGATATTAGTATTTACCATGCAAAACTAGCTGAGTCATGTACCAAGTGGGCGATGCACCTTCCATTCGCAGGTCATCTTTTATCTAGCACCGATCGTACCCTAGCGCGTAGACAAGATCAACATGGTCGAGTGTTTATGGGCGAAGCCGAAGATAAAATACAGGAACTAAAAGAATAGTTTGAAAAGTTGACTATTTTTTTTTTCTTTGTTAAATTATAAAATGTTAACACAGTGCAATCTTTTTGGAAAAGGACCCCGTTTAAATATACACATATAAAATTAAAATTAATTTGCAATTTTGTACTTCTTTACCTTATTATAAGCATTTTTATAAACATACGTTTGACTGATCCGATTCTTTTGGCTAGTGTAGTTCGTATTGAGCGTGCCTGTTGCTTAAACGCGATTTGCGCGCTGTCGTGTAGAAACGCTGTATGCGACATATGCAAAACAAATGAGCAGTGTTGCCAAGATCAACCAAAGTTTGAACTAAAGAGTGAATTTAATTTAATAAAAATTCAATATTTTATCCCAGTTTACTATTCAAAAATTAGAATAATTTACAGTCTTTTTGAAAATAGTTCAGAATAGAGTAAATCGCTTAAAATTAAACAGACAAAAGATCAAACAGAAGAGCCTACCCGATGCCATGTCAAACTTCAATTCAATATGGCGTCCAAATATGTAACAAGCCGTGTGTGAGCTGACCTGGTTTTACGAGCATTGTTGGCAGAGATCGATTCAGCTGCATCGTCGTTGTTTGTTCTGTTTTCTATTTTTGTGTACGCGAGAAAGTTTTCCCTACCGTGAGACATACAGCGAGTGCAACAAATTCTACACATGTCGATCGGGGTGAATTTACGTGTGACGGGCCACACGTCAATCGGTGGCCGCAAATACCAGGAAGACTACTTTTCCGTCGCCTATCAGCAAACGGAGAATGACCAAAATCTGGAGTACGCGTACTTTGGAATTTACGACGGGCATGGTGGCGCGGAAGCGTCCCTCTACGCCAAGGAGCATCTGATGAATACGATAGTGAGCCAGAAGCTGTTCTGGTCGGAAAATGATGATGATGTGTTGAAATCAATACGCGAAGGCTACATCCAGACACACTATTCGATGTGGCGCGAGCAAGGTAAACAACGTAGAAGACAACTTATTCTCCCTCCTTTCCCCGCCGCCCTCTCGTGCGTTAAAGTGCTGGTTTTTTCTTTCTTTTGTGGTGGGGGGTCCTTGTACGATGTTGGTGGCCTTTCACTTATTTAATGCATTGTGGTGTCTGAAGCGCTGCAAAAAGTTGCACAAAATCTGCATCTGGTGCAGAGGGCGCCCTGGGAAAGTGATTGCCGTGTTCAAGTGACATCCTGTTGGCGTTTTCATGAATTTTCGTGTTGTTTAATTTTCCCACTCATTTGCTCGGACGGGTTGACGTAAGCCTACTTGCTCACGCACACCACCAACTTGACGCTAGACGCTCATGATAGTGTGTGTGTGAGGGTGAGTGTGCTCTGTGTTTGAATAACATCTACCCTACACACAGACAACTAATGTCATTCCAATTGTACACTTCAGCTGGTTTTATTATTATTTTGCATGTATCTCGGGCACTGTTGGGCGGGAAACTGGCACTTAGTGCATGATTACGCTACTGACAATGTATGATGCTTATGGTTTCAACTTCATCTTCCCCCAAACAGAGAAATGGCCAAAAACGTCGTCCGGATTGCCGAGCACAGCGGGAACGACGGCCAGCATTGCGTTTATAAGACGGGGCAAAATTTACATCGGTCACGTAGGAGACTCTGGCATCGTGTTGGGTTACCAGAACGATAAGGAATCGGCAAACGATGGGCGCTGGGTGGCAACACCGCTCACCGAAGACCACAAACCGGAAAGCTACGCAGAAAAGATGCGTATTATGAGTTGTGGCGGTAAGGTAGTTACCAAATCGGGCGTGCCACGTGTGGTATGGAATCGGCCACGCATTGGCCACAAGGGACCGGTGCGGAGGAGCACACCGATCGACGAAATACCGTTTCTAGCCGTCGCCCGAAGTCTGGGCGACTTGTGGAGCTATAATTCGGCAATGGATGAGTTTGTCGTGAGTCCCGTGCCCGACGTCTCGGTCATTGAGATTGATCCGAAAAAGTACAGGTAAGCGTGCCGAAACAGACTGATAATGCAAACGTTCATGTACCTATATTTCTCCTTTTCAACACGCGTCTTGTTCATTAGGTGTCTCATATTCGGTTCCGATGGCCTGTGGAACGTGATGTCACCGAAGAATGCGGTAGACATTGTTCGGAATGCCGAAATGGAAAACGTACGCATTGCCTTGGAGGGTGGAAACGAGTGGAAAAATCCCAGCAAATTGTTAGTCAACGAAGCACTGGACCGGTGGAGTCGCAGTAACATGAAGGCAGATAATACTTCCGTCGTTATCATTATGCTTGACCCTCCTGGGCCACCGAAGCGAGATGTGTTGAAATCGGTCAAAGATACGATCCAGCACGCTGCAAACGATCAGCCTCATGCGGGTACAGGAGCAGCGGGCAGCAATATTATCCACCTATTCGACTGCATCACACGGGGCGAGTCGATGCCTGCGATGTCGGAGGAGCTTTCTCGCCGAGAACTGCCGGCCCTGGCTGATGCAAGGTTTGATAGGATGCATCATAATCTAGATGCACAGCACCACTATCATCATCCACACCACAGCGCGGAAGAATACTGCGAATCGGAAAGTCATACTAACGATCACAACGCGCTGCACCAGCCGCATCCGGACCAACACCACCAACTGTCCCATCTACAAGCTGCTGATCCGTACAATCAATCCGCCGTTCCATCTACCTCTTACCATCAGGACCTTGCCTACTCGGACAGCTTTGCCGAATCGTACAATTCGCTGCTAAATAGGAGCTTTGAAAACACAGACCACTCTTACACATCACTCTTTCACCCCGTCACGGAGCACGGCCTCGAAGCCGAGGATGTCGCTGAATCCTACCGCAATAAGGCCACCATGGTGGAGGGTGTGGCGCCCGAGGAGGACGACGAAACGATGTTTGATTACTCTGGCGGATCGTCAGACGATGAACTAATAGCCGCAAACACGGCGAGTGATTCCACCTACTCGTTGACCAACTTACAAACCAAATCGGAACGATTGCGGGCTGAAATGCTAGAATCGTGCAGCTCTCCGGATGCATATTACCATCAGCAGCAACCACGAAACGAGCCAAGTGGTTACGCGACAGGAAATTTGGCGATTATTGAGCATTTTCACAACTATCACCATGCACCGCATGGTGAGTACGGCGAGCATCACACTACCCACGGCCGTACCGATTCGCAGGAAAACGAAGGTGAATCGAACCGCATTGAAACGATTGGCGGAGCGATGCGAAGTTTAACGCACCACGGTTTGCACCAATACCAAATGGAGTTGGATGAGCATTATCACCAGCAGCAGCAGCACAGTGGCTCACACTATCAACCACACGGCTTTTCGCACGCTACCGCTTACCAGATGGAACGCTACGATTACAGGCACACGGTCAACAACAATGAAACGATAGTGCCTTGCGAAGCAACGTGCAGCAAGTATACGTCGAAGGACAAAGCACATCCCGTCTTGGAACCAACGGTGGTGCAACACCGGAACGATGAACTCATACCGGCCGAACATTCCCGCGCGAATGAAGGCGAGGAGGAAGACAGCTCATCGTCGGATGGACCGGCCCAGCACCAGATCATTGCCATCCACGGTCATCGCATCCAAATAAACGAGGTTTCGTCGTCGTACGTCGGTACTGCTGCCTGTGCGTCGCAGATGCTGCTGGGAAGCTCGGACAGCGAAAGCACCACCAGCACAACCAGCCACGGAGACAGTGGCGATGAAGAGAACAGTGCCTCATCAACAACTAATGCTGCGGCCGGCGTGAAGCAGATGGTGCTGCCAGTGCTGGTGAAACAACGCCCAAGAAAACCCGGACCATCGTCACGCGTAATAACGATTTTCTACGAAACACGCAGCAGTCGGCGTCAGTCGCGAGCGCGAAATCAAACATCAAACAGTTTTGCTGATTGCAGTCGCAAAAGGGTGGACTTGAAACCTGCCTCGTTTGGCGGTATAGTAAAGCGACGAAAAGCGTCCACCGTTATGCGTGCCACCAGCATTGTCCATCCCGACAACGGTTCACCGACCGCTGGTACCGATACGTTCGTGCGCAGAGCATTACGCTCGAACGGAATGATAGTGAATTCTGCCAGACACGTGCTAACTGGCCCTGGGCATCGCGATAATGTCGTCGGCGATGCTGCACGTAGCATAGCAATGCGGGCTGCAGGTCAAACGCACCAACGGCAAGGATTGCTGCTGAACCATCTGGTAAGCTCAACCACTGCGCCCAATCGTTGTCTTGCGATGCACTCAATCAAGGCTAAACCGAGCGTGATTGCTGCGGACGACCGAACTCGAATAAGCAGAAGCGGATGCAGCACGAGGCGCATGAAGCTGGATGATGAACGGCAGCGGCAAATGCAAGCAAGCAAAGGGAAAGCAATCGCCTGCAGTGGAATTGATTTGATGGAAAGATCCAAACGAACGAAACAGCTACGACGTGCCCAATGACCGAAAGCGTAGGGAACGCTGGATCGATCAATCCCATCCCGTGGCAATAGGTGTGTGTGTAGTAGTAGTACTAGTAGTTTGGCGATAACGTAGGAATAGTAGGTTAAACAAAAGTTAAACAAAAAAAAAAGATTGTAGAAGAAAGGGCTGTGAGCAATCATATTTCGTCTGTATCTCACCTTCTCATTTATTACGCGCGATTAATGCGCAAAACTTCATAATTTCGTTCTCATCATTCTAACACAACTTTCCTTCTTCTGTTTGAAATTCTCCCTGCTATTTGAATTAGCCTATTGTGCCGGTTGAGTGTGAAAAAGCATAATCCCAACAGTGATTTTTGTTTTGTCGTTGTAAAAACCACATCCCAGAATTAGGGGAAAATTGTCAATTTAATCATTTCAAATCATTTCAACATCTTGTTCCTACCGGTGGCATGATTTTTATTGATAGTGCACTTCCATAATGTGTGTATAGCATAATTTATCCCCATTTAGAGTACAATTTTGTTTTATGTTTTTTTTTTTCTTCATGCGTTTGATAAAATAATCCCATTTTGTTTTTACATACATAATGTTCGTTTTTGCTATGTAAGTTATAAATTAACAGATTCTATAGAGCAACCGATACATCAGTTTATGTGTACTAGGGTTAAGGGGGGCGGGGGTGGATAATATATATTTTTGGAACCGTGCAAAAACACACACACAAATCTTACAGGCAAATAGTACAATGGATTGAAAAGAGGCAGGTAAAACACACAACTCGCGCACCGTGATGATAGTGCGTGAGTTCTGTAGTGCATTTTCTTGTAGTAGAGAGGCTAATTGGTAAATTGTTACGCAAATGTATGTGCAAACCCTAGGCCAAAGTAGAAACGAAAATGTTTTAGGTTCAAAAAGTGCCTCGACTGTGGTAGAGAACTGGCAAACTGGTAAGGTAATATCTCAGGTGGTCCGATCATCCAAAACCTTACGCAGATTCACAGTCGTTATTTAGCGCAATTTCATCAGCATGTGTGCAAACTTACGATAATTACGATTTATTTTGGTATACATTTCCTATAGAGCACCTTCAAATTGTTGCTGGAATACCGTTCGCTCGTAACGTTTTCCATTATTGTGTATGCGCAGGTGGAAAAGTAGCTCTTTTATTGACTGCCGGTGTTTAAGCAATTGAAACTACAATCTTTGGTGTGGATTGTGAATCTATGTATATTCGGAAATTGTGTAAAGACATAGCAAATAACGATAATGTCTCAACTATCAAAAGGAAGCGGAGCAGTACCCACCCGTAGCTATAAAAAAAGTGTTTTGTGCAAGCGTATTGGAAGCAAAGTGTTTTTCTGTTTCTATTTTAATGGTCAGAAAATAAATATTTTAAACTAAAAGATGTATTTCTTTCCACGGTCGAACCGACACCAAACACTGTACCACCTGTTAGTACAACCATCAATATATAATTTTATTATACTTCATAGTTTGCAACATATTTGATGCGTGCGACAGTTGCGGTAAATAAATTACTGCCACGCGAGCAAAAAGGTAACAGAGACATCTGGAGGTAAAATCAAGCACAGTACTACTTACTCAGCTCAAATATCGTTGTACTGGCTGATGAATGTGTCGTGGATGCGCTGCTTGTTTTCCACCTTCATGTCAGCGATTGCCATTATCACGTCCAGCAGTAGCTCCCGGGACAGGTCCTGCATCTTCGGCAGCTTCGCTACCTGGCTAAAGTTGTGCACGACCATCTTGAGCGCGTAGTTCTTAATGTCCAGCACGTTCATCTTGTCCGAAGCTTCCAGTATCTGCAGCACGTTGTCGTACGTGATGTTATTCTCCAGATTGTGCTTACAGAACGCCTGCAGCCGGTTGTTGGCGAAGCCATAGAAGCAGGGCGCCTGAAACAGGTAGAGCGAATCCTCCGGTGGCATCTTGGTGTCACCGTAGTAGATGTACCGTAGCAGCGAATCGAATGCCTCGAGCGATGGTGAAATATCGCCGATCTGTATGTTAACCGTGTTGTCCGCGGGCATGAACGAGCGGAACATCGCCTGGAAGTAGGTGCAACGGGCAGCGAGTATGGATTTGTGGGCCGGTATGATTTTCTCCTCCAGCACCAAATTAATGTCACAGAACTCTTTGCCACCCGATTTGAGAAACACGGCCATGTCACTCTCGAGCGTGGTGCCGATCGTTTTGTCATACTTCATGTCTGTGGTGTGCTTGCTCGGGTTAAGCCGCTTGCGAATGATTTCCACGATCAGTGGTTTGTCCAGGGCAGCAAATTCGGCCGACATTACGATGTTGTAGAAATGATCCTCCTTCACGATGAACCCGAGACAGTAATCCTTGATAAGCGTTAGTCCCATGCGGTCCGCGTTGTACAGCGCATCGAGGACGTTTGACTTTGAAATTTTAAACTCCAGATACTGCACGCAAAGCTGCTCCAAACGGGGAATGTTAAACTGCACCGCAAGCTGATAAACATCCATCATGATGAGTACGAGTTTGTGGCTGAATGGGTCCTTAACTAGAGCGTGTTGTGGGAAAGTTGGTAAGTTATTGTGGGTTGCAAAAATGCACTTCAAATAGCCGGGTTTCTTCTAGTCCATCGTACCGCACCATACTTACATACAATCCGATCGGTATAGATATAGTTAAGCACTATCTCGAACGCTTCCGGTTGTGCATCCGGCAATTGAACTTCCAGTATCGGCTGCTCCGCCAATCGTACATCGGTCGTTCCAAACAGTTTTTCGAAGTGTAAATTACGCGCATCCCGAGCAGCCCTGGAATGCGGCCAAAACGGTTAGCATGTTGCACTTTTTGCTACTTTCCACCACCGTCCATATTACTTACAAAATTTTCGACCGTAAAAACTGCGACCGGGCCACTATCATTGCGATGTGGGCGGAAATTTTTACCTCCTCCGTGCCGACGATAAACTGAACGTCACAAAATTGCCGATTCTGCAAAAACTTCCCAAAGTCATCGTGCAGTGTGCACTTGGGATAGCTGGAGAACTGGAAGCGGTACGTGTCGCCGCTGCGTACGTTATTATCGATCGTACCGCCAAAGATGTACATTGCGTCGCCGATAACGGCTGCTGCGTGGAATAGCCGACCGCTCGGAATTTGCGATTCCGGCGCAGGTGTTACAGTCGACCATATCTGGCTGTCCAGATCGTAGCAATGCAGATCGTTGGGGAGCGTCGAGTCAGCCGCCCCTCCGAACACGTACAGAAAGCGATCGTGGTGTACCATCGTGTGGCCGTACCGACGGGCGGGCGGTGGTGGAGCACCACGAAGTATATGTTCCGTCGATATTCGTCTCCAGCTGCATTGAATCGCAAAGGATAAACCAAAACGTATCATTAAACGCAACATTCGCTAGGGGATAGCATGCATTGCCCCGTATACGTACGTTTTATCTTTGAAGTTAAACTGAAACAGTGTGTTGGTAATTTGCAGTCCACTTTGACCGGAAAACACGTACATACAGCCGCGGGCAACGGCCACAGGGAAATTACAGCAGGTCGGTGGTCGATCTCCTTTCTGTTCCACCTCTTCCCATTGATGCGTTTCACCCTACAAATAAGGTCGGATGGGTAAAGGATAAACAATTGTGTTTGTAACGCTTTCGCCCGCACTTGGCTCGCACTGCTTACCGTCAGTCGAATGGTCCACATATCGTTCAAACGGGCATTCCCATCATAGCCCGCATATATCCAGAGCTTGCCGTCGTAAACGGCCGCACCGTGAGCACTGCGTGCCACCGGGGTACGCCCAATAAACTTCCATTCCGTCCACTGCCCGTTCTGGAAGTTGTACTCGAACAGATCGTTCTTGTTGGTGAGATTCGAGTTCGAGTGAATATCGCCAGTGTACCCTCCGAAGACAAACATCGACGTACCGTGCACGACGGCCGAATGGTGGTATCGGGGCGCTGGAGGAGTCCCGGTAGCAAACGCCCTGCCCCACGATTTGTCTTTCACGCCGAAGCGAATCAAATCGTTCAGCATGTTCTTGCCATTGTCCCCGCCGAAGACGTAGATTGCCTCCTTGTAGGCCACCACCGTGTGCTTCGAGCGACGGGCGCCCACAAATTCATCGCAATCGCTCTCCCGTTTCCACTTGTTGGCCGTATTGGAGATGGGCACATTGGCCGATATTTGCGTGCTCGAGGAGGTGCTGGTGCTGCCGATCGACGCAGACGATACGAAGCGCCCTGTGGACATGCTTCGAGCGATCGTACTTGGCCTATTCGCGTAAATACCGTTCTACTTTGCGATGCTTTGTTTCTCCAGTTCAAGTTCACAACAAATCGATAGTTTTGTCTTTTTTGTTGTTGTTGCCGTTCTGTCTGTATGTGTGGGAAGGCGGCTCCGTTTAAATCATAAAGTTCAGAGCTTTATTCAAATTGTTCCGCTTCTGCGGATGAGTGGCGCAGCAAATGGCTAATTTATCATCAGCAAATTAATAAGTACCAGTAAAATACTAACGTCCATTAGCATTTATTAAGCTGTTTTCATTTAAAATGCACATTAAACCGCAATTGAAACAAACCGATGACTGGCAACACTGCCACCATTTTGTTAACCGCTTTTTTGTTTCAACTTTGACAGAAGCTGCCAGGACCTTTTTGCTGTGTTGAAAACACAAAAAAAACTCTTTGGAAAAGTTTGTTGCGATGCTCAGTGCGCTATTAAAGTAGGATTTTTTAGTGTGATAATCTGCGAGTGGAATTGTAAAACGTTGTTTGTAATGTAGTAACCATGATCTCGAACGCTTTGTGCGATCTGGAGAAATGTGTAAGTCCGAACTGGCTGTGCATTTTTTTCTCCTTTTCCTTGCTGCGGTTGACGCCTTCTTTTGCTTGTGCCGATGTTTTCCCGTAGGTGTACACGGCCGGAGTCCAGCTCGATTCACTGGCCGTGAAACTGACGGATGTGGAGCGCAATCTGGACGAAAACGAGCTAGAATCGATCGAAAATGAGTCAGTGATGGAGTTGCTGGAGTCCGTGACGGAGGTCAAGAACGAGTACCAGAACCTGCGCAAAGATTTGCAGGAGGTGCAGCAGCTGCAGAAGGAAATGACCAACTCGCTGCGCTACCAGTTGCGAAACATGACGCAAACGTTCCGGGGGCTGAAGAAGAAAATTGAATCCAACTCCATACCGGTGCACCTTGTGCCGCCACCGGCCGGCTCGTCTTCCCGCAATGCAGGGCACGAAGCGCGTGACTCCCAACATCACCCGCACCCGCCGCATCTGCTGCCCCAACCAGACCTTACCGTGCACGATCACGGACCGAGGCGTGCCGCGGGCATGCTGAAGAGTGTCAGTAAGAACTGAGTAAACCGTTCCCGTGCATCGTTTGGTAAAATTCGAAGCACTATCCTCACTGGTATTGATCAGCTTACTGCAAACATCGCCTGCCGTTTACTATCGGGTATCACGCATTACGTTCCCATACGTTGATTCCGCAAACGCCACCTAATGGCGTGTGCACACTCACGCAATACGCAATACTCATCGCCATCGACATTCCTCGCTCGATTGAGTACCCATTGGGCTGACCCCCGTCCAACTTAGTACGGATAGCGGCGACAATAGCCTGTCAGAACGGTGCTCCGACTGCCAAAACGGGTGACGATCCGCTCGCCCGCTCATCATGTATGCGTGTGTGTGTGTGTGTGGCTGTCTGTTTGTTTGTCAATTAATTTAATTTGTTTTATATTGCATTCGGTTTCCTTTTGTTCTGGTTTTGTTCGCAATCACAACCGAATGTGGCTTTAAATACCAGCTGCAGCATCATGTTGTCATCATCCAGTCAGTGTCCTTCATCCTTCATTTTGCCCGCAAGCCGAACACTACAGGCAAACAACCTGTTCGGAACGGAAATTGGAAACTGAAATCCAACCAGCCGATCGTACAGAAATCGTTAGAGAATCCCGTTAGCGAATTAGCGAATCCTATGAAAGCATGCATTAAGCTTACATCTCATTCTGACCCATGCAGGAAGTGCAATAGCTTCTCTTTCCGCTAGGATAGTTGACGAGACCGCAGGAGGTCAGTTTTTGAATAGTACAGGGGTAGCAAGGACGCGAGCAAGGGTTCCAAATGTTTTGAAACTAGAGTGACCAGAGAGGAAACAACACGCACGAATAACCATGATATATCCGACGCAGTTGAAACCAAGTAATCACAGTACTGTATGTTTGCATCTTCTTTTCCTTTATGTTGAATCTGTTTGCATGTTTTCATGTCTTTCTGCATGTGTTTTATACAAGAATCATCTAAAGACTATCTTTTGATTCACTTTGTAATTCAAATGAAAAAAGTATTCCTTTTTGTATTTTTACACAGTTTAACCTTTACCCTATGCACGATATGCATGATTTTGTACACGATAATGTTCTCTTGCATTGCGATGTTAAATTAAGTTTTAGAACAAAGGGTAGTAGTGCGTGTTAATGCCCCCAACACTGTAGTAACGTTCAAATGCACCTTTCGTGCACCCAGTATACACACCAGAACAAGCTCTCACGTGCGCAAAAATATATGTCTTAACTATATTCTAAAGCATTTAAAAGATAATTAGTATACACGTAGCCCATTTCATGTGCCAGTTGAAAAAGTGCAAAAGTTCAGCTGAATTTGATGCAATGTTAAAATGTAGCGTAAGCAAACGTTAGACGTAAAGTAATATCGAGTGAGTGTTACGTAGATTTGGTTTTCTATCGCATCTATTTGCCTCGTACTGTTTGTGTCCGGTTGAACGGACAGTTACCAACCTGTATCTTTTGAGCACTTTATTTTTTCTATTATTAACGTTTTTACCGTTGTTAGTCAAATGCAATGCTCGAACTTACACAGCGGCATGCTATTGAGTTTATGCCTTCAATCATGTCAATAGAATATGCACAAGAACCCATCAAGAACGTACAATCATTTCCCAGCGCTGTTGTTAAAACATTATAGTGCATGCATGAGTAACATTTGCAAACAATGTGCCCCCATCAGCTCATTTTATCATACATTCACATACTGTTGGAAAATCATTCGTGGCACATCAAGTAAAACTTCGAATTTTTCCGCACGATGTACACCGGAATGCTTGGGGAAAGAAAGCGCGAAGTACGTTAGGATCGACTAATGGCTAAACAGTCGTCGTAACCTGTTAATTTGCTTCCAAGACAGAAAACATGAATCGTACTTTGCTCTCTTTGCCCCCGAATAGCTCTCGCTATCCTTCGGGATGCATTACCCACCTGCGATTATTAGGGTCTCTTGCGAAAACGAGAGACATTTGTCTATTTCTATCTTGTAGGGCAAACGCACGCTCGTGCGGACCTTGCGTGCACTCTATGGACAATTTGTACCTGACTTGGTTTGGACCGTATTTTACCTAACACATTGGAGAACGTTGCACGTTAACTACTGCAAACTGTAGCAGGAATCGGAGGGGGAGGGGGGACATCCTTGAATATTACCCAACGGGGAAGGAATTGATCAGAGGAAGCAAAATTCATACTCAAGCATGCACAGCACGAAGATACGCTGCATCCTACATCTTAGCATCGGTACTCGGTTCGTATAAATCCAGTAATATGTGGTACGATAATTGATGGTGTAGCAGCTAAAAGAAATTAAAAAAAGACTGTAGTTATAAAGCTAACATGTTTAGCTACCGGCACTTGAATGTTAAGATTTTACTAGTAAAATTGAGTAGCACAATATATCCATTTATTACTACACAAATACAACTCCCACTTACACAAATAGCCACCCAAATCTATATACTGCAAACTTGAAAACAATTATCGAACGCGATTTGATTACAACTAATAAACAGATTCGATATTTCTGAAACTTGAAATCCCATATGACGCTCACTGGACGATTGCTAGTGTTCTTGTTGAAATTCAATGAAACTCTAGGATTTACTGATACGCGCGTTATTTCAAATGTTAATGTTTCCGCTGATAAAACACGTATCTTACAGTACGGATATACTTTCCTCTCACGATCGACACTGATGATTTTATGATTTCCATTTCCAAATCTGATAATAAATGTTGCAATTGTCAAGTGTATGTAGCAATTTTAATACTTGAGAAGACAATTCAATTATTGAGAATGTTTCAAATCTCTAAATACTTACGATGGTGAAAAATGCGTGCAATTGAACCTATTTGCAATAGAACGGTATTTGAAACCGCATTCAACGGGGAGGGGGGGGGGGGGGGGTATTAATGCGCAAAATTAAAGTTCCATTTCAAAAGAATATGCATCCTTTACTTAGGATATGGATTAGATTTGGTTCAGCGGTTACACAAATCAAGGTCTTTCTGAAGTGTTGATCTGAAAATGGTACTAGGAATTCTAAACCAAAGAATAACTAAGATGCTCATTCTTTTTTCTCAGTGGTGGCAAGTTCTTTTTCTTGGGGCTCCACGCGACCGCTTAGGGCCACTGCAGTGCTCCATTGGATACGATTTTATCGTACGTGCTGTAATTTGATTTTCGCTGGATTATTTAGATTGATTTGATTGTTTGGCTGAGTTTCATCGTACAATGATTACAAAAAATTGAGATTTTTTCCTTCAAACCCAAATATATATACATCGGTATTTCTGGTCACTTTGCCCACAGGGCAAGGCGAGCTTTTGGCGGCCACCGTCGCAAAACCGTCGCAAAACGTCAAAACCGGCGTCGCATGTACTGCAAACCGACGTCGCCAGCGAGCGAAACTCGCAACGATTTCGAGGCGCTGGCGACGGTCGTTTTTGACATTTTGCGACGGTTATTGACCTTTCGAGTGAGCTTTTGCCCTGCGGTCCAGTGTGGCCAGATTATATTGGCAAATTTCGGCAGGAGCACTGTTCAGAACGCAACAATTTAAATTTAATCAATTATTTTAATGATTATCCTGCTAGCAAAGAGAATGAAAAAGTGTGCGACTTTCAGACGAGGGGCATGTAGAAGCAGGGGGAGACGGTTGGAAATACACGGAATTACGCAGAGCCGCGAGCGTGTTTTGGTTTCCACACAGTTTTTGCACTCACACAATTACTCATGTGTGAATGTGTGCGTTCACTTTCAGCCTGTGCGCTCAGTTTGGTTTTCTCGCAGCGGCATGGTGGTATCGGTGTCTCGCTCGTACTAGTGCAGCTTGTTCGGGAAGAAACGGAAAGGAAGGGGTATGAGGAAAATACAATGAAACAGCGCGAGCGAGCGTTCTTTTCAGTGAGAGCGCCTCGTGTATTTTAAAGGCATGCAAGAGAGCGCCGGTCTGGTGGTACAGTCGTCAACTCGAACGACTTAATAACATGCCCGTCGTGGGTTCAAGCCCCGAAAAGACCGACCCCCCATAGGTAGGACTGATTATCCTGCTATGGTACCAATAAGTCACTGAAAGCCAAGCCCACTTCACTAGTGGGTACAGGCAGGCCTTGACCGGCAGCGACTGTTCCCAAGCGCCACAGATTAAGCTTAAACGACTGGAAAATTGAATATCCATAGAAAAAAAATGAAAGCTCCGCAGCTTCATTGGTTTGAGCAATAGATGGCGTATTACAACTGATTATTATATTGCTATCCTTTTCTTGCAATGTGTTTCGACAAGTTTCATCTTATCATGACCTATATAGCCTTCTTACTTTCCGAGCAAAAATCTATATGAATGGTCGTGTGGTCAGATAAGTGGGTATCAACACCAACGACCATTACTCAAATCTCACTTGCTTCAGTGCTGGTGGTATCTGTTGGAGTTTAGTATTTAAACAAACGTATCGCCGTTCTAGTTCTAGCGATGCATAACTTCAATGCGAAACCATACAACAGTACAGAGGGTATGAGAAAGCTCTCCTCCAAGCGATGAAGCTCAACTGGTTGGGTATCCCACAAACAGATGGCGCCAGCAGCTTTTTTGCTATTTTTAGAATGCATGAGTCGTTTGCCGTCTGCTAAACGAAGTCTTTCTATATTCCGTTTAGGTAGAGTGCTTGAGTCGTTTAAAAGCCGTTTAGTGGTCGTTTAGTGGATTTTTGGCACTTGGGTTGTGCCAAATGAAGAAGAAGAATGAGCAAGAGAGCGCACCCAAGCGCCACAGATTAAGCTTAAACGACTGGAAAATTGAATATCCATAGAAAAAAATGAAAGCTCCGCAGCTTCATTGGTTTGATCAATAGATGGCGTATTAAAACTGATTATTATATTGCTATCCTTTTCTTGCAATGTGTTTCGACAAGTTTCATCTTATCATGACCTATATAGCCTTCTAACTTTCCGAGCAAAAATCTATTTGAATGGTCGTGTGGTCAGATACGTGGATACCGACACCAACGACCATTACTCAAATCTCACTTGCTTCAGTGCTGGTGGTATCTGTTGGAGTTTAGTATTTAAACAAACGTATCGCCGTTCTAGTTCTAGCGATGCATAACTTCAATGCGAAACCATACAACAGTACAGAGGGTATGAGAAAGCTCTCCTCCAAGCGATGAAGCTCAACTGGTTGGGTATCCCACAAACAGATGGCGCCAGCAGCTTTTTTGCTATTTTTAGAATGCATGAGTCGTTTGCCGTCTGCTAAACGAAGTCTTTCTATATTCCGTTTAGGTAGAGTGCTTGAGTCGTTTAAAAGCCGTTTAGTGGTCGTTTAGTGGATTTTTGGCACTTGGGTTGTGCCAAATGAAGAAGAAGAATGAGCAAGAGAGCGCACCCAAGCGCCACAGATTAAGCTTAAACGACTGGAAAATTGAATATCCATAGAAAAAAATGAAAGCTCCGCAGCTTCATTGGTTTGATCAATAGATGGCGTATTAAAACTGATTATTATATTGCTATCCTTTTCTTGCAATGTGTTTCGACAAGTTTCATCTTATCATGACCTATATAGCCTTCTAACTTTCCGAGCAAAAATCTATTTGAATGGTCGTGTGGTCAGATACGTGGATACCGACACCAACGACCATTACTCAAATTTCACTTGCTTCAGTGCTGGTGGTTTCCATTGGAGTTTACCCGAGCCGCAATGATGGGTGATTTTTGACAGCTCTACGGTGACATCCCCCGAAATGCTATTTCGCGGGGGAACTCAGTGGTACTCAAGTTGAAGCCATCTTGGGCACTCAATTTCCATCATGGCTGCCGCTAGTTAAAAAAAAACGACAGTTGGTATAAAAAAATGCTCTAGTGCAAAAAACATAGTCCTACCCCCCATCTTTTTGCACTTTTGCTTTTGTATGTTGCATATGTGCTTTATCTCTTTCACACAAGTAGGCACACATAGGCCCCACCGTGACGTCATATTCACCCCATCAAGCATGACCTGTCTATATGTGCCGACTGTTAATTCTGCATTGTTCTATTCTACCGCATTTGAATTCTGTGAATAGAGGAAATTTTGTTAAGGTATTTTTTTATCAATACATCAATACAGCATGCTTACGAAAACTCCACTCCGTACCGGCTTTGTGACTGTCCAGAAGCTTATACGCTCAGGTAAGTTGATGAGATGCTTTCAATCATGTTAGAATCTAATATTAATCAAACGCCAACGTAACAATTATCTTTTTAGGAAAATGGAAAACATTTATCATGATCATCGATATGCAACATTCGCATCACAGCCGATTCTCGAAATGATGGAAATTAGCACCTCCAATCCATCGGATTTATCTGCTCCACCGTCTGTTCCATCGGTCGTCCCCGCTGTTATTCTTGATTCGACATACTTGGCAGTCTCATCGTCACCACCACCCATCTGTGATGTTTCCGGTAAGTTTCTTTTCGATGGATCTATGCCCGGTTCGTCAGCCATACCGGGACAGAAATCCTCTTCCGGACCGTCATTGTTGATATCCCATCGTCACCGCCACCCATCACTGATGTTCTCGGTACATTTCTTTTCAAAGGATCTATGCCCACTTCGTCAGCCATGCCGGGACAGCGATCCTCTTCCGGACCGTCATCCTCGCCCAGTCTGACGTCTTTAGCTGGTTCATCTTCATCATCCGGCGCGCATAATAATTCACTTGATAAAAAAGTAGACATTCTTATTAAACTATCGAAGCAGACTGCGGCTGAGGTCAAAATTATGTTTAATGCAATGAATCCGAGAGCTGGGACAACCTCACGCAATACAGCCATCACTGCCATTGAAACAAAAGAAGAGTTAGAAGCCTTTAATGCTAACTTAGAGGTTAATACGTATATGGCTGAGATGCTATGCTCGCTTTTGTATGCAATTGATCATATAAAATATGTTAAAGAAAGACTTGACAAAATAATAGATCTATTGTTTACTAGGGAATTTCTTTCAAAATGTAGTTGGTCAGGGATTGGTCGTCCCAATCAAAAAGTCGCATTTGCTGCGTTTGAAAATGTATTCGTATTAATCAAATTTGCAGGAGGAAACAAATTTCTTCAATTGAATGACGACTACGTGAAGAAGATTTTAGTGAGTAAAATGGATCATGGGAAGGGAAGAAATTGTTGCGTATTGAATTCACTTTATTGAATAAAAAATGTAATAATGAGGAGAATAAAAGAGTGGAAGTTCACGAGCCAACGATGCTGATTGATCTAGAGCTCTTTTAGTTGATGCCAGGTCGGGGTGCATCCGGACGGCATCCAGGTTGTGTCACGTCAGGAGCGATGACAATCATCACCGCTCATACATAGGGTGTTCCATATACAACATTTCCTCCCTCTTGTATGAAGATCCTGGTTCACTCTAGGATGGCGAGTAGCGTAGAGGAGGGCGACGTTGTCTTTGGGACCTGCGGGCTACTGGCGGTGAGTCTTCGCTTGACGATGAGGTTAATTGTTGCGGGCTGCTCATAGGTGTTCCAAACACAATATCCGATGAAATGGACTCATCTGAAGACGTTGCTGTTTCGTTGGCTTCATTATTGATTGGTGGTTGCTGCGTCTCAGTGTTCGCATAGAAGTCCAGTCGACGAGGTACGTCTTCATCGGTCTCTTCGAAGCTGACGTTGCCTTGGAAGCTTCGAATCTGGTCGACATGTCGCTTAAGCATCTTTCCGTTAGATCTGATTTGATAATGAAGATCACCCAAGCAGGCTTCGATGACTCCTACAATCCATTTGTCCGTTCGTGGGTTTCCAGAAAGACAGTACACTTTCTGTCCAACTGAGAATGTACGGAAAGTCGGTTCGAATGTCGATTGTTGCTTCTGATGCATCCGTGTGTTGATATCTTGTGGTCGCACAAGATCAATGCGCGTGCGAATGTTTCGACCTAAGAACAACTTTGCTGGCGGACTTCCTGTTTCGGTGTGAGGAGCCTTTCGGTATTGTAGCAGAAACGTGTTAAGATTCTTTTGCAAAGTGTCTTTTGTTGTACCCATAGCTGTCAATGCCTTTTTTACGGTTTGAACATACCGTTCTGCTTGGCCGTTTGTAGCCGGATGGTAGGGGGCTGTCAGCTTATGGTACTTAACGCCTGTGTTTTTGAGGTAAGACGTGAAATCGGCTGATGCAAATTGTGGACCGTTGTCGGAAACTACCGTTACTGGTGCTCCATAAGCTGCGAATAGTTCATCCAGTAAACTGATCGTTGCGTTTGTTGTAGTTGATGTGGTTACCTTTATCTCGAACCATTTGCTGTATGCATCCACAACTACTAATAGCATAGCGCCTGCCACGGGACCTGCATAGTCGATATGTATGCGTCCCAAGGTGCGTTAGGGTATTCCCAATGGTGTTTGTTGAATTTTGGTGGACTTGTGGCTTGTCGTGCACATTCTGTGCAAGATTTAGCTGTTTGCTCGATTTCGGAATCAATTCCTGGCCAATGGACATATGATCGTGCCAACCCTTTCATTTTGACGATTCCAATGTGAGCTGCATGTAAATCGTTCATTATGGCTTTGCGCAGGGAAGCCGGAATTACGACGCGATGCTCGAACATCAGGCAGTTCGCTGTTAGGGTATATTTTGCCTCGGGTGCTTTATAACCCATTCTCGCGAGGTCTCTACCGTGTTCAAGATCTTGGATTATTTTGCCTAGTTGGCTGTCTTTGCGCGTTTCACGTGCAATGTGTTCTGCTCTAATTGGGAGTTGCTGAATCTGTTTGAGAATAAAATGATCGAATTCATCATCCATATTTCCTCCCTCGTGTGAAAATTGTCTATTGCTCTGGTTTTCTGTTGGCGCATTTGGGATTCTGGAGCAGTAATCGGCGTTTGTATTCTGGTTTGTGGGCCTGTAGACAATATCGAAATTGAAATGTGCCAGATAGTCGGCGTAGTTGGCCATTCGACTAATGCACAAAGTAGGCAAAGACTTTTCTGGGTGCAGTATTTGAGTAAGGGGCTTATGATCAGTGATTAGAATGAATTTTCGCGCATAGAGGTAATGGAAAAACTTTTTCACTGCCCACACTATCGCAAGAGCCTCCTTATCAATCATAGGGTATCGTTGTTCAGTTTGCGACATTGTACAACTGGCATACGCGATCGGTCGTTCTGATCCATTGCTCAATCGATGTGAGAGAACAGCGCCGAGACCTGTTTTGCTAGCGTCTGTTGCGAGAATCAGTGGTAACGATGGATCGTACTGCATCAGCACTTGTGGTGAAATTAGCGCAAGTTTTATGTCTTGGTAGGCCCTCTCTGCTGCTTGTGTCCACTCAAAAGGATCGGTAAGCAGTACATCTCGAAGAGGACGTGCCCTACAAGAGAGATTGGGTATGAATGAGGAATAATAAGTTGCCTTACCAAGAAATAATTGTAGTTCCTCTGGTGTAGTTGGTGTTGGAGCGTCGCGTATGGCTTTTATGTGTTTGTCTGATTTGTGCAGGCCGTGACGATCGATGCGATGACCCAAGCATTCGAGGGATGATGTCGCAAAGATGCATTTGGAACGATTTAGTCGAAGACCGTTTCGTCGCATTTGCTCCAATGTCTCGTTCAGCGCTGCTAGCATCTCTTCGAAGTCTTTCGCAAATACAATGACGTCATCAAAAAAACTGACAACATTGGTCAAACCTTGAAGGATCGTCTCGATACGTCGCTGCCAAATAGCTGGTATGTTTGCAGCACCATACACCGCTCTCTTTGGACGGATCAGTCCATGTGTCGATGTGTTTAGCGTCAAAATATGCCGGAAGTCTTCGTCGATTGGAAGGTGCGTGTAAGCATCCGTTACGTCGAGGTGGCAAAACAGGGCAGCTCCTTTCATTTTGTTGAAGATGTCTTCGATTTTTGGTATTGGGTGTTCGTCGATAAGCATTTTGGGATTTACAGTCGGTTTGTAGTTCCCGGTTATCCGAATACCTCCGTTCTTTTTAATGACGATATGGGTCGGTGAAGCCCATTCTGAAACTTCAACTTTTTCGTAGAATCCGGAAGCAAGTTTCTTGTCGATCTCTGATGCGTAGCGTTCTCGAAGAGCGAGTGGTACATCTCGTGCTCGAGCAAAAACCGGAGTGGTATCGGGTTTTAAGTGTACCTTCGCTGGTGGCCCTACAAGCATACCTGGAACGTCGCTAAAGATATTGTTAAAGTCTTCGAGCAGTTTCGACAGTTGAGCTGCTTGTTCCCGAGTTGGTTCGATGCTTGAGAGTACGTTTACTGGTACAGTTGAAGTAAACAGTTCACGAAAATTGATCTCATTTGTGAACTGTGCTATCCAATCGCGTCCGAAAAGCGAGTCATACTTCCCCTCTACAACATATAAGAAAAGATTGTTAGATGTGGTTCCAAGTGAAACTGGGACGAACAGGCGACCAATGCAGTTGATACGATGTCCTGTGTAACTTGAAAATTGGCGGTCTGACGGTTGCAGCGAATATTTCGGCAGTATTTTACGTAATGTGGTTTCGCTGATTATGCCGCATGGTGCTCCGGTGTCCAATTCCATCGTCAGGGGAAACCCGTTGATCTTCACGTTAAGCATTTTCTTTTTCACGGACGGCATATTGTTGATACAATGTAGCGATTGTACCACGTCGATATCGGAGTTCTGCTGCGACTGGACCTGTGCAGTTGGTAAAAGTTGCCGTTCAGATCTACATACCTTTGCAATATGGCCCTTACGATTGCATTTGTTGCATTTAGCGGTGCGAAAACGGCATTGGCTTCGCAAGTGTTGTCCTCCACACCCATTACAGGAATTTGTACGTTGTGTGCCGCTCTCGTAGAATGTGTTCGGTGGTCGATCGGATGATTCACTGCTCGTCTGCCGGTTACGGTTAGCAGGTGCTATACGGCGTTGTTGTTGTTTTGTGCGCGGTTTTTCAAACCCAAGCCGGTGTGTTGTTTCTGATACGGGTGAAACAGTGCCTACTTGTCGAGCCGTGTTGTGTGTGGCTTCCATAGCGATAGCGATGTCGAAAGCTTCTTTGAAAGTCGTAGGGTTCTTTGCAACAATTGTATCACAAATTGCGCGTTCATCGAAACCATGAAGCATTTGTTCGATTAACATTCGGTCAAGAAAAGTTCCATATTCGCAGGAGGCAGCACCTTGTTTAAGCCGCAATACAAACTGGGCAATTGTCTCTCCTTTCTGTTGTCGAATGTTCCGGAACTTGATACTTTCCACGAACTTGTTTTTTGCTTGGTCGAAGTGCCGCTGTAGAATTTGGCGAAGTTCTTCGTATGGAATTTCTTCTGGATTCTTGGGCGTTATCAAGAACTTAAAGGCGTTGTTAAGCTCTGACCCCATGTGTACGCGTGCGTAGTCGGCGTATTTTTCCTTGGGAATGTTGTTGAGTTGGAGCGCCCATTCAAGCCGGTCGAAATAATCAGCGACAGACATCCCCTCAGTTCGTTGGTATGGCTCGGGAGAAAATGGCGGTAGTTTTTGCTGGGACGAAGCTGCGACGTCTTCTCTGGCCTGGCCAACAGCAGTGCCAATTGCGGATTGCAAGGCTCGCGCAATCATGCTTGAAAGTGTTGCCATTGTTTCATTGTCGATGGTAGCCATTTTGTCTCTCTCATTCACGCAATACGCAGTTTTGCAATTCTGTGGATCAGATTCCTAATCGCACTTTTACTGGATCGCCTTTTGTTAGGATCCCACTTCTGACACCAAAAATGTTGCGTATTGAATTCACTTTATTGAATAAAAAATGTAATAATGAGGAGAATAAAAGAGTGGAAGTTCACGAGCCAACGATGCTGATTGATCTAGAGCTCTTTTAGTTGATGCCAGGTCGGGGTGCATCCGGACGGCATCCAGGTTGTGTCACGTCAGGAGCGATGACAATCATCACCGCTCATACATAGGGTGTTCCATATACAACAGAAATGAAACAAAAACGTTGCGGGAAATAGTTTCACTTTAGAAGCTTAGAATATTATAAGTAAATTTGTAAAGATTCACAGAAATATAAAAAATGTAAACAATTATTAATCAATGAAATCAAGTAATACATTTATTTATGAACCAAATTTAGTAACATATAAAAAGTTCCTCCATCCCTATTAGTTTATAATTGTGAAGCAATACATCTGCATTCTTCAATTATAATCCAGCTAGCACCACGAGGAGGTTGGGATAGGAGTTAAAGATACGCATGAAGTATCTTAGCATTTGCTAGCCAGCTGAAAAAGAAAAATAATACAAACAAAATTTTAAATATTGAAAAAAGCTCCTCTTTGCCTATTTCTATTGCACTATCTAACTAGCTCGCTACTCTTGAAACGTGTGCGTTAAAGGACTAAAATGAAAAGATACTCCTCCATCTAACGATATCGCTACAAACTTACATTTAACATCCCTAACATTTATCCAAACTATTTCAGATGATAAATCATCTACGCTAGCTATGTAATTAAATATTACTTCTGAACTACATGGATACGTGAAAGCTGCCCTTTTCCTTAAAATCTGGTGCCCCTCAATAACGAACGTTCCTGATAATTCGGTTGCCCTGATGTATCGAACTATTTCATTATTTCTTGTTAAAAACCATGCGTTTCTATTTCCCTGTCTTAAAACAAAATCTGACCTCACGTGTAAAATTGCCTCTTCCTGTCTTAATTTTATATATGGATAAGTTAATTTTGTTTTCTGTGTACTTGTTTCAATTCTACTAAGTTCGCCTATCCTACCTACGACTTGGCTCAAGCAATTATTCCCTGTCCTGACAAATCTTTTAATTTGCTGATATTTGTTTTCGGCTGGGAACGTTGAAATTGTTGGAAGGGGTCCGATATTTTCTACATCTTCTTGTACATGCAATAGAGTATGAACATTATAAGTCATAAACTTACGGTCGTAAATTGAACTAAATTCTGAAACAAATTGATCTAATAATGACCCTGCGTACTTCCAATAGTCTTGATAAATTTTAGAGGAAAACATTGTAATACCTACAACCAACAGTTTAAAATGGTGATATGCCCTGTCACTTATTCTGCCTTTTAGAAGAGGAACGCTGATGTGATGTAGGAACGTTCGGTATTCGGACGCCTTCCAAAATTTTAAACATTTAAGGGACCTTACTGCTCTCTGAAATTCTGCTGGTAATTTAATTTGAACTAGAAGCCCTGAAATTTCATCCTGCTCATCTAAATTCCATTTCTCGTTTATAAAACATCCTGTCGTAAAACCTATCACTAATTTCCTCAACACTCCATAATATACTAAATGTAAATCGTCCGAAGTAGGTAGTCTTAATACTATGTTTAAGTGTTTAATATCTAACAACGGCGATGGGCGTATCTGATGTCCTATGGAGTAATCTCCATTTCTAAATTCTTCGTTCGTTCGTGCTTCTGCTGTTCCCTCGAAGATCATCCTTCCCATGTAGCTTCTACCCAAAATTTTGCATTTATGGCATCCTTGTATGCCATTGTGGTTTTTGACACCTAAAATCGATGGAATACAATGTTAATGTGTTAGATATCTTTCCTTTTCATGAAATCGTACAATCGTGAATACTTACATTTGATGAACGCTCTAGCAGGGGCGTCTGCAAGTATCGCTCTTAGTGAGATGGAAATACGTTTTCCATTTATAACTACTCCGTTGTCCTGGACATCATTTATTTCTGTTACCAGACGGCGCAGATAATCCTCTGCATTATCCGGTTTAGAAGTTCCACAAAATATTCCAATAGTCATTATTGGAACATCGGGAATACCATGCAGCTGCATCAAAATGGGCCAGAACTGGGTAGTTCCGCTATTATGCAGAGGAATACCATCCATAGAAATATTCAATTCAAATGAATCTACAGGAGGCGGAGTAGTGCTGAAATAAACAAAACCATTAATTGCTAGTAAAATAAGGTAACAGTTGAATTGATGTTACTACCGAAACTGTTCTTGCAGAGATTTATCTATTCCTTTGTACCACATTTGTCCACCAGCCAAATTTTCAATTTCTTTTCCCACGCCTACAGGAGTCTTCAGAAATGTCCTGGAATCTTTAGGAACATAAAAATCAGTTGTTTTTAGTATTGCTTCTAAGAAATCATTAATAGCGGCATGCGTGATTTGATGTTTCAGAGCCCACAATCGCATCGTTTCAACAAATACTTGATTCTTGTGGGCTCTTTCAAATTCACTATACTCATCCTGATCTTCAATGTCGCTTTCGTCCGACATTTGGTTGCAGTTGTGACCGTCCTCTTCTTCTTCCAACCATTCAACAAATTGTTCCTCATCATGGGAGTCATTCAACACATCAGGTTGAGATATGCAAAGGCGGTAGATACGGACGTCCTCATCATCTTCCAACCATTCAATTGATGGATCTTCATCAAAGCATACGCTTGATATATCCGGTTGACCTGAGTAAAGTAAACGCAATAAAATAAATATAATAAAATTTGATATATTAATTAGGTCAAGATTTAAAAAAATATCCGAAAATTCACCCTTATATTAAGAAATTCTACTTGAATGGCTCTAATCAGACCTTCTAATTATCTGGCGAATTTTAAATTTCAGTCATGTAACAACTAAGTAGGAGAAAAGCAGGGAGGAAGCTCATTTTGGTTACTTGTTTGTGCCTCTTTTATGTCAGCGGTGGGGGAAGGGTCTGAGAGGCTAAATTAATTCAAGAGGATATCATCACGCATAGGGTGCCTCTTTGATGACGGCAGCAGCTTACACTAAAATAAATTAACATACTTTCTCCGAGGTCTCCTTATTCTATTTGGCGAAACGTCCTACGCGGACATACCGGGCTTTTCAGGTTCTCGAGACTTATTCTCTACCAAGCAATCGGATTGTGAGTCCGTGGGATGGGGGGTCAAATGAGGCTTAAAATCACGACGGGCATGTTGTTAAGTTGTGCAGGCTGACGATCGTCCCCGTGACCCCTAAATTCCCCTTGGAAAGCATTGAGCATCGTTCTAAAAAAGTAGTTTTCTCTATTGGTTGGTGGATTGCACCGTCCCACACACTACACATTTGTGCAATTAACTATCGTATGATAGCTTGCACAATTCACTACTTTCACTGCACTATATTAAAAACTATAGCACCAAATGTACTCACCATGAACTTCCTGGCTTGAAGTCGATATAGAAGCTGTTGCTAAATTGTTTTCTGCTTCCCATTCCTGTTCCAAACGCGTCCATATTGCTTTGCCGGTTGTATATTTTTTCCGAATGGTATGTGTGATATTCCATCGAAAACACCGGAACTACAGTAACACACGTCTGCTCTTTATTCCGTCCAACCTCCTACTGCCCGCACACCCACACTGCTACTCTCACATACCACATCCTCCCCTTGAGGAATAAGGCTACAAATTCTTTAATATTCGATTAATCGTTTTGGTTTTTTAATCAGCCTAGCCTGTCGTTCTTTCACTAGCCCTGCTACTTCCTCCGAACTACTACTACCACTTGTCAACCCTTCTTCCGCTTTTCGCATGAAAAATTTTTTTATGTGCTTTACATTACGATCGTAAATTTTTCCTGATTTTTTTTCCTTCACCGTTACCCTGCCAGCACCACAAATTTTAAGTACCTCATGCAATTCTTTTTTGTACGATGAGTCTGTCTTATCTGCTTTTTGATTTCTAACTAAAACCGTATCCCCAGGTTTAATGCTAAGAGGCCTAGCTCCACGCCTTGTATCCTCTCTTTGATTGCGCTGAAATTTCGCCATTTTATCCCTGTCTCGTAATTCATCATCGTTCGCTTGTCTAGTATCCGTTTTTGGGTTTGGTAACCTATGCCTAATAGCTCTACCAAACATTAGTTCGGCTGGTGCTATTTTAGTTACATGGTGCGGCCATGAGTTATAATCCGCTACATATTCCGCAAGGGCCTGTTTCCAGCATTTTTTTTCTAACCGTGCAATGGCTGCAATCTTATTTATACCTTGCATTCCACGCTCAACTAACCCATTTTCGGTAGGATTTAGAGGCGTGCTATTTATGAGTTTTATCCCCCATACATCTGCTAACCATCTTTTGAAATCTACCGCATTAAACGGGGGTCCATTATATGCTTTTAATTTCTTAGGTACATAGTATGTTAAAAATATCCTGTTCAATGCTTTTTGTATACTATTCGCATCCGTTCGCTCTAGAGGGACGGCTATCAGAAATCGCGAGTAATTATCTGTAAGCACCAATGTTTTAACATTATCTGTGGTAGATGAAATATCCATTGACACATAATCCCATGGATTCTCCGGTAGCTCCGTTAATTCTATAGGTACCGCCGTATTTGTCGTTTTCACTAGCTGACATTCTGGGCAGCTTCTAACAAAAGCTTCAATCTCTTTGTCCATACCGGGCCACCAAAGTCCCGTTCTCAGAACATTTTTCATCGTGGACATGCCAGGGTGGCTTCTATGAGCTAATGTTAACGCTCGGTTCCTAAGTATATGCGGGAGGACCATCTTTTCTTGTTTAAATAGGAAACCGTTTTCCACATACAGCTCCCTCTGAAACGCTTTATACCTTGCAATTTCTTGTGGCCATTCATTCTCTTTATCTAACCAAGCAATAACCTTGTTTAATATAACATCTTTTTCTAATTCCTTTCCTACTTCTTCCGTGGTTAACGCCAATAGTGTTTCATTAACCTGGTTTACGCACGCAGTAACCAAACATAGTTCGTGAGGCTCCTTAGCAACCCCAAATTGGTAATCCTCTTTAGATCTGCACAGCCTAGACGCAGTATCGGCTATGTTCTCGTTTCCCGGAACGTGTTCGAAATCAAAATCATAATGGTCCAGTCTGATGAACCAACCTTCTGCCCTGGACATAATCCTCTTTCCTATATCTTTTTGTTTAGCCGGTTTAATCATAAATTTCAACGCTTCACTATCTGATCGCAACAAAAATTTCCTTCCTAATAGATAGTAAGCAAATCGTTCCATAGCCCAAACTATGGCCAAAGCCTCCCTATGCAGTTGCGGATAGCGGCTTTCCGTCTCCGTCAATCCTTTGGATGCACATGCGATAATACGCATTTCGGACGTGCTCAATTTTTCTTGGGCTAAAATTGCTCCCAAGCCCCAAGGTGATGCATCAGTATATAGTATGATCCTATCCTTTTCATTGAAATAACCCCTTTTGATAAGGTCTTCCATAGCAACCTTTTTCAATTCTTCAAACGTATTTTGATGCATCTCTTCCCATTTAAATTTATCTCTTTTTATCAAATCCCTCAACGGCTTAGTTTTATGTGAAAAGTCTCTGATAAATGGGCCAATAAAAGTCAACATTCCTAAAAAACTTCTAAGTTCACCTGCGTC